>NC_056741.1:1710219065-1710284097 GCF_019279795.1 Protopterus annectens | reverse complement strand
GATTGGGTAATAGCAGGGGCTGAGTACTAATCTCATCTTCCAACTCTTCCATTCTTACTGCTATATAAACCCTGTGTCTTATAAAGGTTCTGCTTGTATTGTCAGGCTCTGGATTGCATTGCATAAGTGGAAATTCCTTAAGATTCCATGAGCAGTCTAAGTTATTTCTTACACTTATGTTACTGAATTGCACTTCTGAAATGCTTATAATTGTGCTATACAGTTGATCTACTATATTTTTGCACTGTTATAAAGCTTTTTTATTGTTTCACTGCATTTATGCACTGTTTTAAACTGTTTTAACATTACTTAACTGTAAACTGCTTTTTCATACTGAGAGTTGTATTGTCTGTTTGTGAGTGCTCTATCCGAACTTTTATGTGCATTTTTGTCTGTTAAAAGCATTCTTGAGTCTGCTCCTTGATCTGTTTAAAATAGGGTTGCCTCCTTTTCAAATGGCCAAAGTGGGACATTTTCAGGACACACATCAGATTTTACAGGCCGACACATACCCACGGTCAATACAAAGGATAGAACTTTACTTTTTTGCCTAAATAAAAGCTTATTCTTGTAGCAGTTTAGTTGCTTATTCTGTTTCTTGAAACATTTAGGTATTTTACATACAGAAATAACTATTTTATGCAACTATTACATAAAATATGGGGTGTAATTATGTCCTATAATCTCAGGACATTTGCCATTTTTAATATTTTTTTGTCAGGACACAACTGCCCAAAGAGGGACTGTCCCTCGCAAAGTGGGACAGGTGGTAACCCTAGTTTAAAACTTTCATTTAGTGGCTACAGCTAGGAACTGTAATAATGTGCATTACTATAATTGCACTTTTTATTTACATTACTAAATTGTGAACAGCTTTTTCATACTGAGACTTGGATTTTCTCTTTGTGGATGTTATTTCTCTGCTTTTAAAGTGAGGTTTCTGTGTTCTGCTCAGGTGGCATAATCTTGATAGAGGCCTGTTGTGTAGGCTGGACGTTTTGTTTGTGTTTCTGGCAGCCATTTTCTGTTGATTGTCTTCATTATTATTGAGACTAACAAGGCCTCCTGATCTTTTGTAGTACGAGTGATTGGGTAATAGCAGGGGCCTGAGTAGTAATCTGATCTTCCAACTCTTCCATTCTTACTGCTATATAAACCCTGTGTCTTATAAAGGTTCTGCTTGTATTGTCAGGCTCTGGATTGCATTGTAAATGTGGAAATTCCTTAAGATTCCAAGAGCAGGCTGAGTTATTTCTTACACTTATTTCACTGAATTGCACTTCTGAAATGCTTATAATTGGGCTAAACAGTTGAACTACTATATTTTTGCACTGTTATAAAGCTTTTTTTATTGTTTCACTGCATTTATGTACTGTTTTAAACTGTTTTAACATTACTTAACTGTAAACTGCTTTTTCATACTGAGAGTTGTATTGTCTGTTTGTGAGTGCTCTATCTGAGCTTTTATGTGCATTTTTGTCTGTTAAAAGCATTCTCAAGTCTTCTCCTTGATCTGTTTAAAACTTTCATTTAGTGGCTACAGCTAGGAACTGTAATAGTGTGCATTACTATAATTACTCTTTTTATTTAAATTACTAAATTGTAAACTGCTTTTTCATGCTGAGACTTGGATTTTCTCTTTGTGGCTGTTCTTTCTGTGCTTTTAAAGTGAGGTTTCTGTGTTCTGCTCAGGTGGCATAAGCTTGATAGAGGCCTGCTGTGTAGGCTGGAAGTTTTGTTTTTGTTTCTGGCAGCCATTTTCTGTTGATTCTCTTCATTATTATTGAAACTAACAAGGCCTCCTGATCTTCTGTAGTACGAGTGATTGGGTAATAGCAGGGGCTGAGTAGTAATCTGATCTTCCAACTCTTCCATTCTTACTGCAATATAAACCCCGTGTTTTATAAAGATTCTGCTTGTACTGTCAGGCACTGAATTGTATTGCATAAGTGGAAATTCCTTAAGATTCCAAGAGCAGGCTAAGTTATTTCTTACACTTATTTCACTGAATTGCACATCGGAAACACTTATAATTGTGCTCTACAGTTGATCTACTATATTTTTGCACTGTTAAAAAGCTTTTTTTTATTGTTTTGCTGCATTTATGTACTGTTTTAAACTGTTTTAACATTACTTAACTGTAAACTGCTTTTTCATACTGAGAGTTGTATTGTCTGTTTGTGAGTGCTCTATCCGAACTTTTCTGTGCATTTTTGTCTGTTAAAAGCATTCTCGAGTTTGCTCCTTGATCTGTTTAAAACTTTCATTTAGTGGCTACAGCTAGGAACTGTAATAGTGTGCATTACTATAATTACTCTTTTTATTTAAATTACTAAATTGTAAACTGCTTTTTCATACTGAGACTTGGATTTTCTCTTTGTGGGTGTTCTTTCTATGCTTTTAAAGTGAGATTTCTGTGTTCTGCTCAGGTGGCATAATCTTGATAGAGGCCTGTTGTGTAGGCTGGAAGTTTTGTTTGTGTTTCTGGCAGCCATTTTCTGTTGATTGTCTTCATTATTTTTGAGACTAACAAGGCCTCCTGACCTTCTGTAGTACGAGTGATTGGGTAATAGCAGGGGCTGAGTACTAATCTCATCTTCCAACTCTTCCATTCTTATGGCTATATAAACCCTGTGTCTTATAAAGGTTCTGCTTGTATTGTCAGGCACTGGATTGCATTGCATAATTGGAAATTCCTTAAGATTCCATGAGCAGGCTAAGTTATTTCTTACACTTATTTCACTGAATTGCACTTCTGAAATGCTTATAATTGTGCTATACAGTTGATCTACTATATTTTTGCACTGTTATAAAGCTTTTTTATTGTTTCATTGCATTTATGTACTGTTTTAAACTGTTTTAACATTACTTAACTGTAAACTGCTTTTTCATACTGAGAGTTGTATTGTCTGTTTGTGAGTGCTCTATCCGAACTTTTTTGTGTATTTTGTTCTGTTAAAAGCATTCTCGAGTCTGCTCATTGATCTGTTTAAAACTTTCATTTAGTGGCTACAGCTAGGAACTGTAATAGTGTGCATTACTATAATTGCTCTTTTTATTTAAATTACTAAATTGTAAACTGCTTTTTCATACTGAAACTTGGATTTTCTCTTTCTGGGTGTTATTTCTATGCTTTTAAAGTGAGGTTTCTGTGTTCTGCTCAGGTGGCATAATCTTGATAGAGGCCTGCTGTGTAGGCTGGAAGTTTTGTTTGTGTTTCTGGCAGCCATTTTCTGTTGATTGTCTTCATTATTATTGAGACTAACAAGGCCTCCTGATCTTCTGTAGTACGAGTGATTGGGCAATAGCAGGGGCTGAGTAGTAATCTAATCTTACTACTCTTCAATTCTTACTGCTATATAAACCCTGTGTCTTATAAAGGTTCTGCTTGTATTGTCAGGCTCTGGATTGCATTGCATAAGTGGAAATTCGTTAAGATTCAAAGAGCAGGCTAAGTTATTTCTTACACTTATTTCATTGAATTGCACTTCTGAAACGCTTATAATTGTGCTATACAGTTGATCTCCTATATTTTTGCAGTGTTATAAAGCTTTTTTTATTGTTTCACTGCATTTATGTATTGTTTTAAACTGTTTTAACATTACTTAACTGTAAACTGCTTTTTCATACTGGGAGTTGTATTGTTTGTTTGTGAGTGCTCTATCCAAACTTTTCTGTGCATTTTTGTCTGTTAAAAGCATTCTCAAGTTTGCTCCTTGATATGTGTAAAACTTTCATTTAGTGGCTACAGCTAGGAACTGTAATAGTGTGCATTACTATAAATTGTAAACTGCTTTTTCATACTGAGACTTGGATTTTCTCTTTGTGGGTGTTCTTTCTATGCTTTTAAAGTGAGATTTCTGTGTTCTGCTCAGGTGACATAATCTTGATAGAGGCCTGTTGTGTAGGCTGGAAGTTTTGTTTGTGTTTCTGGCAGCCATTTTCTGTTGATTGTCTTCATTATTATGGAGACTAACAAGGCCTCCTGACCTTCTGTAGTACGAGTGATTGGGTAATAGCAGGGGCTGAGTAGTAATCTGATCTTCCAACTCTTCCATTCTTACTGCTATATAAACCATGTGTCTTATAAAGGTTCTGCTTGTATTGTCAGGCTCTGGATTGCATTGCATAAGTGGAAATTCCTTAAGATTCCTAGAGCAGGCTATGTTATTTCTTACAATTATTTCATTGAGTTGTACTTCTGAAACACTTATAATTGTGCTATACAGTTGATCTACTATATTTTTGCACTGTTATAAAGCTTTTTTTATTGTTTCACTGTATTTATGTATTGTTTTAAACTGTTTTAACATTACTTAACTGTAAACTGCTTTTTCATACTGAGAGTTGTATTGTCTGTTTGTGAGTGCTCTATCCGAACTTTTCTGTGCATTTTTGTCTGTTAAAAGCATTCTCGAGTCTGCTCCTTGATCTGTTTAAAACTTTCATTTAGTGGCTACAGCTAGGAACTGTAATAGTGTGCATTACTATAAATTGTAAACTGCTTTTTCATACTGAGACTTGGATTTTCTCTTTGTGGGTGTTCTTTCTATGCTTTTAAAGTGAGATTTCTGTGTTCTGCTCAGGTGGCATAATCTTGATAGAGGCCTGTTGTGTAGGCTGGAAGTTTTGTTTGTGTTTCTGGCAGCTATTTTCTGTTGATTGTTTTCATTATTTTTGAGACTAACAAGGCCTCCTGACCTTCTGTAGTACGAGTGATTGGGTAATAGCAGGGGCTGAGTACTAATCTCATCTTCCAACTCTTCCATTCTTACTGCTATATAAACCCTGTGTCTTATAAAGGTTCTGCTTGTATTGTCAGGCTCTGGATTGCATTGCATAAGTGGAAATTCCTTAAGATTCCATGAGCAGTCTAAGTTATTTCTTACACTTATGTTACTGAATTGCACTTCTGAAACGCTTATAATTGTGCTATACAGTTGATCTACTATATTTTTGCACTGTTATAGAGCTTATTTTATTGTTTCACTGCATTTATGTACTGTTTTAAACTGTTTTAACATTACTTAACTGTAAAATGCTTTTTCATACTGAGAGTTGTATTGTCTGTTTGTGAGTGCTCTATCCGAACTTTTATGTGCATTTTTGTCTGTTAAAAGCATTCTTGAGTCTGCTCCTTGATCTGTTTAAAACTTTCATTTAGTGGCTACAGCTAGGAACTGTAATAGTGTGCATTACTATAATTGCTCTTTTTATTTAAAGTACTAAATTGTGAACTGCTTTTTCATACTAAGACTTAGATTTTCTATTTGTGGGTGTTCTTTCTATGCTTTTAAAGTGAGGTTTCTGTGTTCTCCTTAGGTGGCATAATCTTGATAGAGGCCTGTTGTGTAGGCTGGAAGTTTTGTTTGTGTTTCTGGCAGCCATTTTCTGTTGATTGTCTTCATTATTTTTGAGACTAACAAGGCCTACTGACCTTCTGTAGTACGAGTGATTGGGTAATAGCAGGGGCTGAGTACTAATCTCATCTTCCAACTATTCCATTCTTATGGCTCAATAAACCCTGTGTCTTATAAAGGTTCTGCTTGTATTGTCAGGCTCTGGATTGTATTGCATAAGTTGAAATTCCTTAAGATTCTATGAGCAGGCTAAGTTATTTCTTACACTTATTTCACTGAATTGCACTTCTGAAACGCTTATAATTGTGCTATACAGTTGATCTACTATATTTTTGCACTGTTATAAAGCTTTTTTATTGTTTCACTGCATTTATGCACTGTTTTAAACTGTTTTAGCATTACTTAACTGTAAACTGCTTTTTCATACTGAGAGATGTATTGTCTGTTTGTGAGTGCTCTAGTCGAACTTTTTTGTGCATTTTTGTCTGTTAAAAGCATTTGAGTGTGCTCCTTGATCTGTTTAAAACTTTCATTTAGTGGCTGCAGCTAGGAACTGTAATAGTGTGCATTACTATAATTGCTCTTTTTATTTAAATTACTAAATTGTGAACTGCTTTTTCATACTGAGACTTGGATTTTCTCTTTGTGGGTGTTCTTTCTATGCTTTTAAAATGAGGTTTCTGTGTTCTGCTCAGGTGGCATAATCTTGATAGAGGCCTGTTGTGTAGGCTGGAAGTTTTGTTTGTGTTTCTGGCAGCCATTTTCTGTTGATTGTCTTCATTATTTTTGAGACTAACAAGGCCTACTGACCTTCTTTAGTTTGAGTGATTGGGTAATAGCAGGGGCTGAGTACTAATCTCATCTTCCAACTCTTCCATTCTTATGGCTATATAAACCCTGTGTCTTATAAAGGTTCTGCTTGTATTGTCAGGCTCTGGATTGCATTGCATAAGTGGAAATTCCTTAAGATTCCATGAGCAGGCTAAGTTATTTCTTACACTTATTTCACTGATTTGCACTTCTGAAACACTTATAATTGTGCTATACAGTTGATCTACTATATTCTTGCACTGTTATAAAGCTTTTTTATTGTTTCACTGCATTTATGTACTGTTTTAAAGTGTTTTAACATTACTTAACTGTAAACTGCTTTTTCATACTGAGAGTTGTATTGTCTGTGAGTGCTCTATCCGAACTTTTTTGTGCATTTTGTTCTGTTAAAAGCATTCTCGAGTCTGCTCATTTATCTGTTTAAAACTTTCATTTAGTGGCTACAGCTAGGAACTGTAATAGTGTACATTACTATAATTGCTCTTTTTATTTAAATTACTAAATTGTAAACTGCTTTTTCATACTGAGACTTGGATTTTCTCTTTCTGGGTGTTCTTTCTATTCTTTTAAAATGAGGTTTCTGTGTTCTGCTCTGGTGGCATAATTTTGATAGAGACCTGTTGTGTAGGCTGGAAGTTTTGTTTGTGTTTCTAGCAGCCATTTTCTGTTGATTGTCTTCATTATTATTAAGACTAATAAGGCCTCCTGACCTTCTGTAGTACGAGTGATTGGGTAATAGCAGGGTCTGAGTAGTAATCTGATATTCCAACTCTTCCATTCTTACTGCTATATAAACCCTGTGTCTTATAAATGTTCTGCTTGTATTGCCAGGCTCTGGATTGCATTGCATAAGTGGAAATTCCTTAAGATTCCAAGAGCAGGCTAAGTTATTTCTTACACTTATTTCACTGAATTGCACTTCTGAAACACTTTTCATTGTGCTATACAGTTGATCTACTATATTTTTGCACTGTTATAACGCTTTTTTTATTGTTTCACCTCGTTAATGTACTGTTTTAAACTGTTTTAACATTACTTAACTGTAAACTGCTTTTTCATACTGAGAGTTGTATTGTCTGTTTGTGAGTGCTCTATCCGAACCTTTCTGTGCATTTTTGTCTGTTAAAAGCATTCTTGAGTCTGCTCCTTGATCTTTTTAAAACTTTCATTTAGTGTCTGCAGCTAGGAACTGTAATTTTTACCTACCCACCCACCCTAGTGTTGTGTGCTCTTATACTTGGTGGCCTTGCAGTTGCCCGCCCATACTGTATATTTGATCTGTGACACTCCTCCCAGTCTAGTGTCATTAGTTCACTCAATCTAATAGAGAACATTTGTGACGGCCAACCCACTCAGATTCTTAACATTGAATTAACTTCTGTTCCAGCTTTCTCCATTTCCACTTTACTGGAAAAATTTCTAAGCTTGCTTCCCCCCTTGCCTGTGGCAGGTCAGATATGGATTTGCTGTGTCCAGGACTGTTTGTGAGCTCCTAAGCCCCCTCCCCCCACTTAATTAGGTTTAAACTATTCCTGGCACCATAAAGTCTGTTTTTCAAAATTTCCCTTGCAACTAGCCAGCTTTTTAGTTTTAGCACTCATCTGTTTCTTTGATCTCAGCAATTGTTCAGAACTCATTGTAAGCACTAAATAAGTTACAAATTGCTACAACACTCAACTTTCCTCACTTGTCTAGAGGAAAACAGCTTTTAGTACTTAATAAATAATCACCTATTCAGGCATGTCTAAAGGTCAGCTCCTGGTGTTTTCTCCTGTCTATCTGATGAATCTGGGCATCTTGGGACAATGCAGCAATTGCCTCATGTACACAGACAACCCTCTCCTCCTACCACCCAACACTACGACCTGTGAGATATGCACTTATACAGCCAAACTAGAAGCAAAGCTCTCTTTACCAAAGACTGGCCTAGACAGTCAAGAGGAGAAGGTAAACACTTGCACCGCACCACACTCATCACATAGTCTCTCAAAACCTACACCACCAAAACACACACACAGAACCACAAAACACACACCTACATTTGCGGAGGCTGTCAGTACTAATCTGCCCAAACAACAGAGACCTCCAAAGCAGAAATGCAAGCAACCTCCACCCTTCAACACAACCCAAATGACACATAGCCCACATACTCAGTATGCCACTCAACTACAGCACATAAGGCATAACGTACCCAACACTCTAGTCATAGGTGACTCTATAGTCAGGCACACTGATGTTCCACTCACCAGGCTAAACAAGGAAAAAGTTACTGTCAGCTGCCTATCAGGTGCCAGGATCCACCACATAATGCACACACTCAGGTCACTCCACAACAAGTACAAATATGACTCTGTCATTGTCCATGTTGGTGTGAATGACCTGAGACATACATCCCTGGACTACATGAAAAGAGACATGGAGGAGCTCTCTGATCTTGTAGCCCAGGCCTGTATGACCCTAGCCCTGCCATCACCCAGAATGACACCACAGTACAAGGACAAAATGATTGACTTTAACAATTGACTAAGCTTCTGGTGTAATTCTAAGGGAATCCAGTATCTGTCTGCCTGGGATGACATGATCGACAGACCACACTGCTTTGCCAGAGATGGCCTGCACCTGTCGTCCTTGGGATTCCAGATACTGGCAAAGGCTCTTGCCACCCCTATAGTGCCTTTATTAGGCAAGGTTCAAATGACAAATTCACCACCATAACAGGTACAAGCAAGCAAAATCTGAGGGTAATGCTACTCAATGCTAGAAGTCTAAACCTCAAAATGCACTCACTTGAGGCACTCCTTAAAATGGAGAACATTGACATCTGTGCAGTGACAGAGACCTGGTTCAAAGCTCCCAAGAGCACCCCTGCATTACCAGGCTATAATTCATACCACACCATTTGGCCACCAAACCCAGACCGAAACACTAAAGGTGGAGGCGTGTCCATATTCATTAAGGATATCCACACCACCAAGCTAGCTGCTCAGCATAATGCATCCGAGATTATCCAAGTTCAACTAACTCTGGGCAAAACCACAATCCAGATTGTAGCTTGCTACAGACCCCCCCCACCATGCCCCAGGATTCCCACTCCTCTTTTCTTGATACATTGGAAAATATTAAGGTACAACCCAACACTCTAATAATGGGTGATTTCAACTACCCTACCATTAACTGGGAAAACTACTCATGTACCAACTTTTTTGCTCAACGTTTTCTGGAAATCAATTCCAACACTTTGGATCAACTTATCCACACCCCCACCAGAGGCAACAATATCCTAGACCTGGTCATCACCAACATGGGTGACCGGTGTTCCACACCAGAGGTCAGCTCCTCGTTGGTCAGATCTGACCACAAGCTAATCACCCTAGACATCCACATCCCACTCCCTCCCCCCATTAGGAAAACAACCATAAAAACTGTCTCCAAAGCCAACTTCACACTTCTTAAGACAGAAGTGGAAAACTTCATGACACCCATGCAGATGGACAATAGAGGTACGACTGCTGAATCCTACACAAATGCACTTTATAAGCACTTACACAAGTGCATGGATCATGCTATCCCTAACAGAACCAAGATGCTATCCTCCAAAAAAAGGAAGCCAATCTGGTGGTCTTCTGCCATAAACAAACTCTACAACAGAAGAAAGAAACTGTTGCAAAAAAGAGTAAAATCCCATGATTGGAGGAACTCCCTGGTCAGCCTCAGTAAGAAGCTGAGATCCCTCATAAAATCCTCCAAAGCTAGTTATGAAAACAAAATTGCCACTGGTTCTAAAGACAACCACAAAGCATTCTATAGCTATGTCAAAAATCTCAATGGCAACACTCAGATCTGCTCTGAGTTACAGCACAATGACACTAAATATACAGAACCAACTGATATTGCCAACATCCTGGCAGATAGGTTCTGTGCTAACTTTACCCCCCTCTCACCCCCTAAAGGGCCCATCTTTATAACGGAAGAATGCAAAGTTCCTGTAATCATGACTGCACAGGTAAAAACTTCACTCTCCAAAGCCAAGAACACAGCATCCATGGGACCTGACAACATCCCAGGCTGCCTTCTACATGAGCTACAGAATGAACTGGCACCCCACCTAAGTACCATGTTCAATCATAGCCTCACCTCAGGCTTTGTGCCCATTGAATGGCGCACTGTGACAGTTATCCCACTCCAAAAAGGGGGGCCAGAACAGACCCCGGGAACTACCGCCCCATTAGCCTGACGAGCCTCGTCTGCAAGGCCATGAAACATATCATCATGGAACTCATAAACAAAGACATTGGAGATCTCCAAACCCTGGACCTCACACAGTTTGGGTTTGTAAAAGGCAGATCATGTCTCCTAAACCTGATAGACTTTTTTGAAGTAGTCACCAAAGCCATAGATGAGGGTAAGGTGGTTCACGCAGCCTATCTAGATCTCACCAAGGTGTTCAACACCATCCCCCACTCTGGAATTATAGATAAACTCACTAAACTAGGTATAAATCCCTATGTCACAAGATGGGTTGCCAACTGGCTTACTGAAAGAACCCACATTGTGACAGTAGCAGACTCCAAATCAGACTTCAGACCAGTGTCAAGTGGAGTACCACAGGGTTCAGTCATGGGTCCTCTCCTGTTTGGTATCTACTTCTCTGAAGTACAGACTAACACAGAAGGTCTTTGGCTAACTAAATTCGCAGATGACTGAAAACTAGGAGCCATAATTGAGACTCCTAACGATGTGGACATCCTACAAAAGGGCCTCACTGAGACAGATGCCTGGTTTCAAAGACATGGTCTCAAGCTCAATGCCAAAAAGTGCATTGTCATCCCCTTTGGTAAAAATTCTGTACCCATAAACTACCACATAGGCGGTAGTCTACTTAACACCGAAAGTGTGATAAGAGACCTTGAGACACAGGTGGACAGTAGTCTCTCCTTTGATAATCACATTGCTAAAGTGGTCAGGGAATCCTTCTACATGGCACACCTCATCACAAAAGGTTTCTAATCCAGAAAAAAAGAGGTCATTGTTCCCCTCTACTCATCACTCATTAGACCCATTATAGAGTACAACGCCCTCTTTTGGTATGTACCTCACAAGACATCTACACTAACTGGAAAGGCTGCAAACATACCTCACAAAGAGGATTACTGGCCTCACACAGATGCCTTACGCAGACCGTCTCAAAAAACTCCAGCTTTACTCCGACGCATATCACCTTCTCAGAGGCGATCTCTGCCTAACATACAAAGCTATGTCAAACCCAGAGCTGTTGGACATGCTCCACTTAAAGAAATCCCAATCCCTCCGAGCTACACGCTCTAGGGACCAAAACCTTGTCACCACAATAAACAGAACATGCTGGAGGGATAGATTCCTGTCCCAGAGACTTCCCATACTCTGGAACAGACTACCTATCTATGTCAAACAGAGCTCCTCATTAGCACTCTTCAAGAAAAATCTTGATGATTGGATGGGTAATAGGAAATTCACCCCGGGGATCACTTCTGTGGTTCTGCTTGACAGGGGCACAGGAAAATAATTTTCTTGGGTGGCGAAAGTCAGGGTATATTTTTGGCTAGGCTTGTATAGGCCCTAGGGCCAATAGCCTAGTACCTACCTATGAACCTATGAACAGAGAAATTTAGCTTTTTTTAATAAAGATTTTTCATTTGTTCCATCATGCAAGTTGAACTTGGTTAATGTTGTTAAAAATCTTAAATTATATGTATGTCAGCTCAATTTGTATTTAGTATGCATCATGCGGATGTTTTGATGGAAAGGGGGTATGGTAAACTTATTCCTAACTTCACCATAATTTACATGTTTTTTTCAGACACCTGTGAAAGAGAGATTAGGGATCTTTAGTGGACTTCACTGACTAAAAAAATGTTTAATATGACTGGTTTACAGGTTTTTGTCGGAACTAAGGAATGCTAAAGGTCTCTGAATTATGAAGACCGATAAGGGTAATGAAATTGTACTTATATTGACTATACAGATATCATTTGTGCTATGTTAGGTGATAGTAATCTCTATGAGCCTTTATCAGTCAATGAAATCAATTACCATTTCGGTTAGGTTGACAATATTTTATTGGCTCTATTATGTAACGGGCATATTGATGTCAAATTTTATGAGTTTTTACATGTTAAACATCCTAAGGTGGGTTGATTTTTTGGGATCCCAAAAACTCATAAAGTTATTGCTGAAGGTAATTTTCCTTCTTTTAGACACATCGTTTCAGTAGGTGGTACAAAAGCAGAATTTATTTCTATTTTTTTTTTTTTTTTTTTGGATTCTGTTATTATTCCTTTGGTATAAAGATCTCAGTTTTATTTAAGTGACTGTTGGGCATTGTTGGATTCATCAACATTCTTTTTCTGGGTGGGAAAAGGCTATGTTCACCCTAGATGTGGCCTCTTTCTATTCTTGTATTCCACAGGATATGGGGTTAGAGTTTTTCAGTAATTATTTGGTTAATTTTAGCGAATTTTGAAGGCACTTGTTTTGTATAATAATGTTTTTGTGTTTAATGGGGACTATTTTAAACAAAAAAGGGGTGTGGCCATAGGTGCAAGGATGGCAGCCCCATGCCAATTTAGTGATGAGTCGGTAGGAACAGGAATTCCTTTGTGCACATGCTTTATTTCACAAAGTAGCTTTCTATAGGAGGTACATAGGTGATTTATTTTTTGTTTGGGAAGGTGAGTTGGATGAGGTTCTTGCATTTATTTGTGGTCTTAAAGCTAGTACATCTTTTTTGAGTTTTACTTAAGGGTACTTAGGTACTATGGTTAATTTTTGGGATGTTGAAATTACTATGGACTTGGTTCTGGGCACTTTTCAGAATAATATTTTTAGAAAGGTAACTTTTTTTAACAACTATTTGGCTTCTAGCAGTCAGCGTCCAGAGTTCATGAAAAAAAATGTTGTTAGAGATCAGTTTGTTAGAACTGGTCATCTTACTAGTATGGCGCCTAAGTTTGATGATGAAGTTTTGTATTTAACACAATTGTTCATTGAAAGGGGTTATACTGACCCTTTTCTGGATGGCATTATTAGGGAGGTTAGAAGTTTAAATTTAAGAAGGACTAGGTATTCTCTTATTTTGCTTAGTGGTTTTAATCATTCCAGTACTTCTCATAAACAGTGTTTTGGGGATGGCAATGATAAATTAATGTCAATGGGGTTTCCTATACCTATTTCATCTGATGCCCGTAATATTAGGACCATTGTAAGTTTAAACTAGAAAATTATTTCAGGCAGCAAGGATCTTAGTGAAGTGCTTAGTTCAGTTCCTAGATTCAGTTATAAAAAGTGTTTTGATCTTAAGAAGTTATTTGAACATATCCCTGCTATTGAAATTATTAGTAAAAGGAGAATGATGTGTAGTAATGGTTGCAAGCAATGCAGATAAATCAATGAAGGTTCTAATGTTGTCCTTAGGCACAATGATTTGCAATTATGGGCAAAAAGTAGATTTACTTGTCATTCGACATTTGTGGTTTATTTAGCCACTTGTGGTTCTTGCCAAAGTTTTTTATAGAAAATTGTGCACATGAATTTCTGAGCATCTATTAGCTATTAAGAATAAAGATCTTACAATGCTTAAGCTAAGCATTCTATAATTTGCACCAACTTCAGAAAGTTTTTTATTTTTTTTTATTGGACTTTTTAACCTCTAGACTTTGTAGTAGTGATTTAAAGAATTTTTTGGAAATTAAATAGTTAAATTGGCAGATTTCTTTGCAAGCCAACAAGATTACAGGGCTTAACGAGGCCATTAATATTACATTATTCTTAAAATGTGATTTCTTGCCTTTATGGTTTTTAGTGCACCTGTGCTTTTATATGGGATATTTTTGTATGTTTTTACATGTATTCATTATATAGTTTTTATGTATTTTGTATTTGCCTGATTAATTATTTAATTGTTTTCTGAACATATGGTTTGCATGGGTGTAAATAAGGGTTACCTTCGTATTGCACTGAAGCTCTGAAGAAGTTCAAAATAAATAAACAAAAGCATTTAGCTTCATTTATTGTGCAGTTCATTGTGTTTATTTGCCATTTATATTGCTTCACCAGTTTTACTGATTTGACAGTTTGTGTTGCTGGCTTTCTTTTCCTTTTACATTTACAGAAACATATGGCAGAATATGCACTGTACAATTTAGGACAGAGTAGTACAAGGCAGCAGCAGGTGCATACACATCCTAAATCAACAGACAGGAACATACAGGGCAGGAGTCACGAAGCCTCCGTGTAAGAGTTACAAGGCTTACAAGGAGGCTGCAGTTAAATGGTGTGACGTCAGCATGCCATGCATATGCATGAGGGCATGCTGAATCACACCTAAGGCTAACACGGTCCGTGTAAGACAGTAGGGGGCGTGTCCGTAGGGCGAGCCCTGCAAACGGACACGCCCCCAGAAGAGTAAAAGTCCCGAAAGTAAACCCCCATGACAGAGTCTGTGTAAATGTGAATAAACACAACACAACACATGCCCCCACAGACTATTAACATAAAATGTAAAAATGAACATGTTATATTTTTTTTATAAGTTTTAAAGATGTTTGCCCGTGAGTGCTCTCGTTTGCACGGGTGTGCCCATCGCTTAGCCACAGTTAGCAGTCAGTGTAAAAGCATATAAGAACTAAATATGCAAAGTAAGCCAAGAAGCAATAGTGTAGCAGTAGAGACATCGGCTGAAGAGGAGGCAGTCATGGTTCGAGCCCCCACAACATCAATTTTTATTTTTAGTGAAATAAGCACAAAACAATTCCCTGACATATATGTACATGTACAAAATTAATTTGATGTAAAATGTAATGAAATGGGCCATGTATTATGAAAAAATGTGTGAAAAAAAAAAAAGAAGAAATGTCAGAAATGCCCATAGCTGAGCTACACTCTAACAAGCTGAGTACATCTGCCCGTAGGTGAGCAGTGTTTTAACAGGTGTAAAATGAGTGCCCGTAGGTGAGTAGTGGTTTAACAGGTGTAGCAGGAGTGCCTGGGGTTGAGCAGAGTTCCAACACGCTGAAACTGTGTGCCCGTAGCTGAGCTGAGCATAATATGCATGCTGACAGCCAAACAGTGCGTAAGTCAGCGTGACCCATTTGCACGGAGCTGTGCACCGCGCCAACAAGCTAACCGACGAGCAACGTTGAGCAAGCTGTATCAAAATTGCATTTACACAGACACACCTCCTGGCCTGTGTAGACAGTCATACAATATAAAAAGCAATGGCCAGGCTCGAACTCAGGATACCATGCACCATAGTCAAAATACTGAACCACTAAGCCATGACAGTTGCTCTTAGAAATGCAGTAATAGCTTATATATAGGAATGAATGGAAAGAGGAGCATGACAAAGCAGGTTTTGTGAAGCTGATACAATTCCAAAATGGCCAATCACAGATAAGTGCGGGAAAAACGGCATATATAAGCCCCATAGGCGGGAATACACAGCATAACTGATTGTGGAACCGATTTGCAGTCAGGATGGCAGGTGTAGGAGAGGGTAGTTGCTTCCAAGCACAGAGGTGGGGTGTTGAGGAGTCCAAATATATGGTTTGGCTCCTCGTCCATGATCATGAGGCCCAACACATGCAGGGCCAGGTCCTGTGGGGAGCATATAGGGCTGAGGCATGGGACCGGTTGGCACATGATCTCACCAGTGCCACAGGAATACCAAGGACTGGTGAACAGGTCCGTCACCACCATGCAGACCTGAAGAGATGGAAGCAGGACCAACTGAACCGTTGGATCCAGGAGGACAGGCAAATGCCCAATGCCCCACTACTGAGTAAGTTGCATGTAATTATTTATTTAAGAAATTAACCTAGCTGATATTATGGAGATGTGTATTCCAATATTACTTCATTTATATTACAGCTGCAGCTGTCCGTTCCATGAACCGTCGAGCCTATGCCGATAGGCTGGTATGGTTGTGCCACCAGGCAGGTCAGTAATTTTCTCCCTGTAACTGTAAAATAATGTAAGTATGACAGCTTGCAAAAGAGTGTAGTGTAGTCACTTATTAATAAAAAGTGCAAGTAACAGTGTAAGAGAGATTTTGCTAGTATTGTTTGATTACATAAGTGTGATGCAGCCTGTAATCCAAAAATAAAAATGAAACAAGTCTGAAATAAAGATGTTCCACCTGTAATATAATAGTACATAACCTGCAGCAGGCTGAAAAGTACAGCTACAGAAGCTGAGTAAAACACATGTGTGAAATATATCCCCGTTTAAATTCTGAAACAAGACACAAGTGAGTCTGTTGAAAAGGATTGTTATAACTAAGTAAAACATGTCAGTAAAGCCTAGAATTAAGTACCATCCTGAATTGTAAAAATAAAACAAGTGAGAGAGTGTGAGAAAGAGGTATGAATCCACCAATAATGTAGTAATAACTCCTGAATAAAGTATACTGCAGTCAGTACAGAATGAAATGAATGTGACAGGCACAACCAAACAGCAACATGTGTTGAAAAAAGTACTGAAGCTGGAATGTGTGTCCCAAAATCTGGATATGTTGCTCTCAGTTTGCAATATGCAGATAGTATGGTTGTATGAAATACCAAACATCCACAGTTGTCTAGAGCCATATAAAACAAATGTAGCAGGATGATGTAGCTGAACAGAGCCAGATATGAATGTGTATGAATAAAAATGAAATGTATATTGATGTAGCAGTAACATTCCTATCACCAACATGCATAAGTTGTCACATAGGAAACTGTAGTCAGACCTGTAGTGTGTATATATCTGCAGCTAGTAGAAATGTACAGCATATGTATAGGTATTTGAAGTTGTTAATGAAATATTTCTTCATCCTACCCTATAACCACAAATAATCCATTCCACGTAAAATGGATATGTGTATTCACAATTAACTCCCCTGGACAATTGTCCTGTTGGTTCATACATATTTGCATGTACGGTGATGCATGTGCCCTGTTCATACATCCAAACCTGATGGCCTGTTGCCATCACTCAACCCTACGTGTACTGTTGTTCAAATTATGCATGTGTTATGCTTGCTGTTCAACGGCTTGAATTTATGGGTGTTTGGTTAATGGGAATACTAATGCATGTTGTTACAACTAATTGTGAATGGTATTGCTCATCATTAACCCAAACTGTCACAAAATAATGCAAAACATAGGATGACAGGGAAGGTGGGTTCTAGCGGACCCACCTCTCCCACCTCAGCTGGCGAGTGCACCTGGCAGTAGTGCCCAGGCTGGACCCTCCTCCGGTGGCCCTGTGCCACCTGTGGGTGGAAGCACTGCAGGGGATGGGGCTCGTCCCCCCTCTGCAAGCATGGCCGGAGGAGAACATCCACTCACCCTCCGTAGAGTCCAGACTGTGGTGTGTAGGGAGATCTGGCACACTGTGCTTGGGCCCCTACGCCATCTTGAGGCATGGGTGGCACAACTCACGGGCATGCCTGCTGCCCGTCCTACACAGCCCCTAGCACAGCCCCGTCCTGGGCAGTGAAGGCACAGTGGCAACTGCACATCGGTGGGGATCTCAGTTCCACTGTTGCCATCTGTGGGCTCATGGGCTTGAGATATCCAAACATCCGTCCCCGTCAATTGTGTAACCCCCCCCACATGTGTCATACACCACTCCTGTATGCATCTTGTTTGTCTTGTCTGTTAACCTCCCCTACCTACATCCCCAGCTATACCGACTTCCCGTACCTGACATACCACTCTCACCTGAAAAAAAAAAAAGGGGCACTCTGTACCCACAAAAAAATTACGTCCCATACATAGCTGCCCATTTTGCACACATGTCTGCTGGACATGTAAACTGGCAATTACAATTGGCTGTACAACAAATATTAATGTTGTCCTCACACCTCTCTCAGGGGTGGAAGGTTTCAAATTTCACATCAAATTACAAACATATGCACAGCTGTTGCTGACGAAGAAATGGGCAGCTATGCAAAACCCGAGCTTGTTTTCCTCCTGTCCTACCCTCTTTGTGCCCCCTTTTTCACCACTTTCCTATCTCCTCATTTTCTTTTCTTTAAAAGAAAATAGTGTGGGTGTGCACGAGAGGAAGCACTTTTAAGCAGTAGTAAGCGGGAGTGCGCTTCTGTGCTCTTAGCTAAGCTTGTGTGCGCGAAGCTAAGCGGCAGTACGCATGCATGACCTCCGCGCAAACCAGCGCTAACCCGCTTACAACTGCTTAAAAGTGCCTTAGTCACTCTGAATGACAAGGCCTGTAGTTTTCTCAGCAGCAAAATAAAATACCTCCCTCAGTCTCGAACCCAGGACCTTGGAAACACTAGTCTGCATAACTTACCACTAAGCCATGACTGCTATACAAAAGCATTGTGCTGAAAGAAAAATATCATAAAATAGTAGGAATTAATGTAAAGGGAATATAGCAAGTCTAGTACACAAAGCATGTCATGTATATTTACTGTCAAATCTAGTGGATTTGTAAAATAGTACTGTGTGATGAGAAACAGTCATGATAGTTGGTAGCTACTAGGTAATAATGTCACAGTAGCATCTGGCAAGCCACACACATACTCAGAGCAGGATAAACACTGCCATAGTTGAATAGTTAAGAGATCAGACATAGCAACTGTGACTGAGTTACAGGGATGTCCCTGATGTGAAAACAAATGTCAACTGTGCCCCACTGACACCCTGTCAAATGTACTAACAGTAGGCAGAAAGGTGTAACTACACATGCAATGGTAACTATGAATGACTGAAGGTATGCACCACCTGCACATCACAAATGGTGTACTAATACATATGCTTGAAATAACCCACAGTCACAACTGCAGAATATCAGAATATGTCATTGGAGTATCCCACTGCTATGTACCATTCCATGAGGCTGATAAAAGATGCACCTGAGAGTATCTGAGGCCTGCTCAGCAGCATGATCAAATACCCTTGTAAGTGTCAAGGCCCACACCATGGCCAGATCACACTGCATGCAGTAACACCCTACCACAACACACACATAGGGAATTGCTGCCCAAACAGATTTAGCAAGCATTACAAGCTGTGAATGTAAATGGAAAATAGGAAAGCCATAGCAACACATTACAGGAAAGACACCTAGCAGGCATACAAGGAGTGAATGTAAAGGCCAAATATTGAAGCCATAGCAACAGATTGCAAGAGCCACTGCTGTATACCAGTTACACCACAATCCCCACAGGAAAGGACACACATCCATATACACAGTATTACTAGTTGTAGGTGTCAGTTTACATACACACGGAGAAGAGGACACTGGAGGAAGGAATACTCAGCTTACAGAACAACATGCATTGCAGTGTCTACAACACAGCCTGAAATATGAGAGACATACCAACCCTTACACTCACAGAACAGTGTCCACAGCAAACCAGCATGGTCCCCACCCTAATAATCTGAAAGGGCTATGCCTACCTAACAGACCTTTTATAGCACAGTCCTGTAATCAAAGTGAGAACTGCAATCACTACACAACAGGCTGCATGCAATTAGTAAATGCTGGCTAACAATTGGTGCAGAGGCCATCACATGGACATGTGCAGATACCTACAAAAGCATCCTGTACTCCCAGTCCACACATGCAATACTTTCATTGCACCCGCTGGAGGTAGAGAGAGAGAGAGAGAGAGAAAGAAAGAAAGAAAGAAAGAAAGAAAGAAAGAAAGAAAGAAAGAAAGAAAAAAAAAACCTGTAACAACAAAACAAAGAGGCTGACAGCAGGCCAAGTAACTGCAAGCCTACGCAAACAGCTGCAACAAACACAGGTAATGTAAAGTACTACTATAATAGTCTACATACTGTGAACCCTCCAGATGTGTTATTGGTCTGTAAATATGTATATGAAGATGTGCATAGGGCCGGGGATATACTGCAACTGTCACTGAAGGCTCCACATACATATGTATGTGACGGTAGCTATGTGCACATAGCAATGTAGCTTGTAGTGCAATGTACAAGTAGGTTGTACAGTAATGGATGTTTATCAGTACGTTACTGTGTGTATACATATGTGGAACTAAAAAGGAGTGTATATATATATATATATATATATATATATATATATATATATATATATATATATCTAACGTGTATACGTATGTATATCGAGATATGTATGCATATATATATATATATATATATATATATATATATATATATATATGTAATATGCATACGTGTATACATAGAGAGGGATGTAGAAATACATAGACATATATAGTTTCACAGTGTCATAGTTTAGTACTAGGCTATCTGCAGACAGTGTACAGACTAGATTTAGAAAATTGCGCCTCTGTATAGTAATGACACAGTGAAGACCCCCGTACATAATAGCATTAGTTCACTGTGCCTCTGTCTAGTAGTGACACAGAGATGACCCCTGGTGTAAACCTATGATCTCCCATCCACTCGTCAAGAATTCACATGAAGAGTGTCAGTGAGGGTCTCTGCCAACATGAACTGGGATCCTGTTCCACAGTATGGGAAGCCTCTTAGTGATGGATCTGTCCCTACAGCATGTCCTATTCATATGTGTGCTGAGGTTTAAATCTGTAGCTGTTGTGGTTCTGATGGATTTGGATTGTATGAGGTGGAACATGTCCATCAATACCTGATTGGACATGGCCTTGTACATCAGGCACAGATCACCCCTAAGTAGGCAGTATGCTATGGAATAGAGCATTAGTTACTTTAGTCTGGCAGCATATGAAAGTTGTTGGAGACCCTTGATCCTCCTGGTGATGTACTTATGAGGTCCCCCTAGCTGTTGCAAGTGCCAGGTGAGGTACATACCAAATGGGGCATAGTACACAGTCATGGGCCTGATAAGAGAGGAGTATAGGGGTACAATGACCCCTTTTGATCTGGATGTGAATCCCTTCATGATAAGGTGGGCAAGGTAGAAAGTCTATCCAACCACTTTAGCAATGTGGGTGTCAAATGAGAGGTCAATATCGATTAGTGTCACCAGGTCTCCGATTACTTTGTCTGTACTCAGTGTGTTACTGTCTATGTGATAATATGTGGGTACCTTGCCCGTCTGAAAGGGTATGACTATACATTACGTGGCATGCAGTTTAAGGCCATGACTCCGGCACCAGTTGTCGGTTTCCATGAGGCCTTTCTTTAGGATGTATGTGTCAGCTGGTGTATCGACTATTGTCAGCCACTACCCTCCCATGTCTGCTTCCACATCTGAGAAATATATGCCGAACATGATTGGTCCCAGGACAGAGCCCTGTGGGACACCACTTGTGACTGGCTCTGAGTCTGACATGGCACCAGTGAGTTTGACTGTAGGGTTTCTATCCGTTAGCTGGTTTGCAACCCATCTTGTGACATATGGATTTACATTTCAGCTGTTGATCATGTCTATGATGCCAGAGTGCGGTATTGTGTCGAAAGCCGTAGGCAAGTCAAGGTAGGCTATATGGACCGCCGTGCCCTCGTCAATGGCTCTAGTGACTGATTTGAAAAGGTCAACCAGGTTCATAAGGCAGGATCTGCCCTTTACAAAGCCAAACTGGGTGGGATCAAGTGTCTAAGTCCCCAATGTCTCTGTGTATGAGTTCCATAATGATTATTTCCATAGCATTGCAGACCAGGTTGGTTAAGCTTATGGGGCGGTAGTTACCAGGGTCTGTAGAGGTGCCTCCTTTGTGGAGTGGGACTACTGTTGCTGTATGCCAGTGTCCAGGTACATGTGCTGTAGTAAGACTACAGTTGAATAGCATTTAATGTGCGTGTGTAGCTCCTCTTGGAGTTCACGTAGCATGCAACCTGCGATACCATCGAGTCCCATTGATGCTGTGTTTACAGCTTTGCTGAGGGTGGTTCCCAGCTGGACATCTGAGATGACAGGGAGGTTACAGTCAGCTGGGATAAGTAATTCCTCATGTGTGGGTGAGGGAGGGGAGAAATCCGCACTGAACCTGTCTGCCAGAATGTTGGCATTATCTGTGTGTTCAGTGTAGCTTTTGTCACTGTGAACTAACTTTGAACATATATGAATACGAAAAAACTGCCAGTAAAAATCCACACCAAACATCTCCAAAAAACAGGTTATATGTAAAATTGCAAAAAAGAGACGCTGACAGCTGTAGACTCCAAAAAGGCCTTTACTAGTGCAGAAAACACAAGCGCTTTCACAAATGAGCTTCCTCAGGTGTACATTGAGCACTAATGCAACACACCTTTTATACCAAAATATAAGTCACATGACATAAAACAGCTGACAATTCCTCAAAGTATAAAAGGTATATAAAAACATACTCCATAAATATATCCACATTTAATACATATAAAATGCAAACCATATAAAAACATAAAACAAACATATTAAACACTCTAAAATCATCTTTTCAGCAGCCTCATCTTCAGTCTTGGTCTTAATGGAATGCACTCATTGAGACCATGCCCCTCCGTACTCCTCAGTCTGGTGATCCAGATAGCTTCTAAATTCTCAGTCCTGTTGTACATGTCACCCTGTCTAGGACTCTCATAAAGTAAGCTAATGACTCTAAAACTAAACACATGTGAATCAACAGGAGACTATGTTACCTGAAGGAGGTTAGATTAGACAGTGAATGTACTAGTACCTATCAATGTGGGTCATGTAATTGGTGTAGTTATATAGATAGCAGCCCAGTATTTTATCACCCTGATCAAGGCAGAAATTATACCATTAGAGTCTCTGCTACGTGTGATAGTAAGCATGTTATTTACCTTGCTAGTTGCAGGATCTCTGCCAAATTTTATGTTGGCAAGACAGATAGACATCTTAGGGAATGTATTAGGGAACATGTCCATAACATCAGGAAGTGCAGTAGAACTAATGCACTTGTCAAGCATGTCTCTAGCACAAATGATTCACATGTGTTTAGTTTTAGAGTCATTAGCTTACTTTATGAGAGTCCTAGACAGGGTGACATGTACAACAGGACTGAGAATTTAGAAGCTATCTGGATCACCAGACTGAGGAGTACGGAGGGGCATGGTCTCAATGAGTGCATTCCATTAAGACCAAGACTGAAGATGAGGCCACTGAAAAAATGATTTTAGAGTGTTTAATATGTTTGTTTTATGTTTTTATATGGTTTGCATTTTATATGTATTAAATGTGGATGTATTTATGGAGTATGTTTTTATATACCTTTTATACTTTGAGGAATTGTCAGCTGTTTTATGTCATGTGACTTATATTTTGGTATAAAAGGTGTGTTTCATTAGTGCTCAATGTACACCTGAGGAAGCTCATTTGTGAAAGCACTTGTGTTTTCTGCACTAGTAAAGGCCTTTTTGGAGTCTACAGCTGTCAGCGTCTCTTTTTTGCAATTTTACATATAACTTTGAACATATCTGAGGGTTCCCACCCAGGTATGTAACATAGCAGGAGAAGGCCTTGTGGTTATCTGTAGTGTCCATAGCGATGTCCCTCTCATTGTTGGCCTTGCATGTTTGTACGACAGAATGTATCTTTCTACTAGTGCTGATCAGAGATGCCTTATCTCTATGGAATTCTGCTCTGCCGTGCAGTAGCTACCTTCTGTTGTTATACAATTTGTTCAGTGCTGGGGTCCACCAGACAGGACGCCTGCCCTTGGTGGAGAGGGTCTTGGTTTTATTTGGGATTGCATGATCCATGCATTCTTGGAGATGTCCGTAGAAAGCATATGTGAAGGTGTCTGCATTGCGGGATGTGGTTTCCACTGGCCCAGTGGGCATAAAGGATACCAACTCAGTTATAAGAAGTGTAACATCGGCATGTGAGAGGTTTCCCACTGTAGTTTTTGTGTTGTGGGGGAGGTGGGATATGTCTATCCAGGGGGATTACTCTGTGGCAGATGTGAATAGTGAGGGGTATACTTCCGGTGTGTAGCACATTGTCCCCATATTTGTGATGATCAGGTCTAGTATATTATCTCCCCTTGTGGGAGAGGTGACTAGCTGTTCCATTGCATTTGACTTAGTGAATTCCGGGAAACTTTGGGCTAGGGTGTTTGGGGTAGAATAATGCACCCAGCGTATGTTAGGGTAGTTGAAGTCTCCCAATATGATGGTGTGTGGTGGGGCATTCATATCCTCCAATGTCTTCAGGAAGGCTGACTGTGGTTCCTGAGATCGGGAGGGTGGTCTGTAACATGCTACCAGTTGTATAGCAGGTTTGCCTACGGTTATCTGCACCTGGATGGTCTCTGATGCTTCATGTGTTGCCACTAACTTGGAGGTGTGGGTGTCCTTCATGAATATGGACACACCCCCTCCCTTTTTGTTTTGTCCCGAGTCCTGGGGCCAAAAAGCATGATACGAGGTATAGCCTGGTACTGCTGGTGTGCTCTCAGGAGCCTTGAACCAGGTTCTCACTTACTGCACAGACATCGAGATTGGTAGAATATGTACGTACAGATATATGTAATGCACACATACATATATAGATATATGTAGATACATATACATATACAGATAGATCTGACTGACAACAGATATGTCTGTATATGACTATCTCTCTCTCTGTCCCACCCCTTCTCACTCTCACTCTCCCTCTGTCTCTCTCCCACTCTCTCCCCCTCTCTCCCCACATCTATATGTATATATCTACATCTATATATACATATTATATACATATATACAAACATATATTATATATATATATATATATATATATATATATATATATATATACACAGATATAAATCTATCTATCTATCTATATATATATATATATATATGTATATATATATATATATATATATATATATATATATATATATATATATATATATATATATATATATATATATATATATATATATCTACTGTGTGAGGCACATGTGTGCAGATGTCTTGCAACAGGTGCCTGGTGTCAAAGGCATGGAGTGAACACCAGTGTGGATACTGGAGTACCATACCCCATTCAAAAACACTGACAGCAGTAACCACCACATATGTGCATGCCTGCCCACCACTGCATGTCAGGGGGGAACAGGGGCAACAAGTGTACAATAGGCTCCCCATTGATATATACAGTGGCACACTAGTCCTGTAATACCTGTACATGGAATGTGTCAGTGGACATGGTGTGTCAGCTATGGACATGTAGGTCACTGTACCCCACACCCCACAATGTCCTACACGGTATGTACCTCCCATGCCAGCTACAGATATGGAGAAGGACACAGACATATGCAAGTAACTGTGTCAATGCACTCAAACACAATACCTTTGCAGAGTGACTGACAAGACCACAGAGCGCACACAGACTACCTACATAGAGGTTACCACTGCTGGATATACATAGTTCGGTCACACCCATGACAGTTGTCTAACAACCATGATAACACCTCCAACATCTACAACACAAATTACCTATGTCTGTCGTCCTTGTCACTGCAGTATAGAGCACATGGTGGAGGTACAGACCCTACCCACAGATATGACATACCCTGTAGTAGACTACACAGAATTAAGAAGCAAGGCTCCCCATGAGTAGATGTCAGACATACCCCTGCTGAATGTTATGCAGATAGGTAATATGCCATATGAGTCACCCTGTGTAACTGTTTGTAAGGAGCAAGTTTGATCATAACACATGTGTCACAAGGGGCAGGGTAGCATAACAGTATGCTGCTGTAGGCCCAGGGCCAAAAGCACACTACCTACCTAAGACACAATTCACACCCATGAACACATTGCAAATGAAATATGTGAGGTGGAATGAGTGTGCCAGTGACTGGGTGCATGTTGTGTACTAGTGTGATTGCTCACCATGACTGTCTGTCTGTCATGGTAGTGTGTGTCCTTGGTGTGAGGCCAGAGACAGGTGTGTGAGGTATTGCGATCAACACATACTACATTGCCATATGTTGTGCTGTGTTCCCCTGTATGTCACTGTGCTGTAGGTAGGGTTATGGCAAGTAAGAGTAGTGTGCATTACCAGTGAAATATGTAACGTGCATTGTGTGCAGTGCATGGGCTGATAATGTTCCCCATACAGTACCTTGATACAAACCCCCAATGTGAGGTTGTGTATTGTACCTGAAACAGTGTGTTGACTGCTGCAGTATACTAGTCTGTCGTATGGAGTGTGCCAGGTACTGTTGCACAGTTGTCGGATGAGCACTGATATCTGGTCATTTACATGTGTATCCCCCAATAGACAGACAGATGCTATATATGGTGGTTAAGTTATATCACTGCAGTCGAGTATTATGTGTATTATGTGTGCCATAGTTTGCTGACAGATATTGCTGACATATTTTCCTTCTCCTTTTCAGGGTTATGGTTCACCAGCATAGCCCTGTCTACTCAGCTGCAGAAGAGGAAGAGATACACCAGAACCTGGTGCGGGATTTCGCAGTACTCTTTTCCCGCACCAGCCAGAACCAGCAGGAGAGGGCTGCACTGTGGCAAGACCTGGTCCGTCGGGTAAATGACATAGGCACACATAACCGGACATATGAGCAGGTACGCCATCACTGCAGTGATTTAATTAGAAATGTCCGTCAGCGTGCATCGGATATCCACAGGCAGCAGCTTGCCACAGGTGGTGGGGTGTTTACACATCCCCCCCTCACCAGACTGGAGGGACTACTCCTAAGTGTTGTGACTCCAGCCCAACAGCAACAGCAGCAGCATACATGTGTAATGATGGAGGCTGGAGCCACACAGCAGCAGGACACGGAGCGTGCAGATAGCATGCCATGTGTATAGTTGACCATTCTGTACACTGTTAGGTTATGCATGTGTGAGGTGTGTCCTCATTTTGTAGCTGTAATCTTGGTAATTATTGTGCAAGAGTGATATCCTCAATATCAGCAGTACACCTGTGGAAGCTAACTGTTGCACTACTGAACTGTATCATGCCCACAGTATCAATGGCACAGTTGTGCCCACTGACAATAAATGTCTCTTTTCTGCAGGTCCCTCTGGTGTAACAGCAAGGCAGCCTATCCATGCTGGTGAGTGTGTAATACCATTACCTTCAATACTCTTGATACTAACAGTAATAATAGGCTGAAGCAGTAGTGCTATGTGTTTGATTGCAGGTGTGTTTGTGTCTGTGTGTTGATATCTCATATACTGAGGTGTGTGTATGTGTGCATGTGTGCATGTGCGTATGTGCCCATGTGTGCATGTGCCCATGTGTGCATGTGTGCATGTGTGCATGTGTGCATGTGTGCGTGTGTGCATGTGCCCATGTGTGCATGTGTGCATGTGTGCATGTGCCCATGTGTGCATGTATGCATGTGTGTATGTGCCCATGTGTGCATGTGCCCATGTGTGCATGTGTGCATGTGCCCATGTGTGCATGTGTGCATGTGCACATGTGTGCATGTGTGCATGTGCCCATGTGTGCATGTGTGCATGTGTGCATGTGCCCGTGTGTGCATGTGCGCATGTGTGCATGTGTGCATGTGCCCATGTGTGCATGTGTGGATGTGTGCATGTGTGTATCAGTGGTGACATTGTGTACACATTGTAAACTGTGTTTCCTGTCTTACTCCCACAGGTTCTGGTGCTGCTCTGGTGTTGTGCAGCAGGGAACCTGAATCAGCTGCTGTGGATAGTGATAATGATGATACCTGTGTAATGGCACAGGTAGGTGTGCCAGGGTCCGTCATTGGTCAGCAAATTGACACTACACAGCTGTCAACCCCATCAATGTGCACAGTCATCCTGCCAATACATCCTTTGTCACCAATGTCCCTAGGTGATGGACAGGATACAGTGGGCATTGACCAGCGTAATGTGGTATCGGTGGCACATGCATCCCCACACAGCAGCCATGGCCAGGGTCCTGACATGGTACCACACAGGCAGACGTCCAGGGGTTCTCGTGGGAGCATCCATGGGCGTACTGCCCCTGTCAGACGTGCCCACAGAGGACTTTCAACCTCAGCTATGTTTCGGGCTGTAATGCAGGCACAGTCACATATGGAACGGTACACCAGACAGGGTCTGAGGGGCAGAGAGTATGTTGCACAGCCATGAGTGACAGTATGCGTGATGTTGCGGCTGCCATCCGTAACTTCACCGAGGTCATTGACAGACGTTGGGGGGACACATTAGATCTGTTCCACAACTACATGTCCATGAGCCAGGGCAATGGTGGATGGTTGGGGCATCGGTGTGGCCGTATGCCAGCAACAGCAGCAGCTGGCAGCCATCGCGGATGACAACAGGCCCACGGCCGCTCACAAAGTGCCAGCAGCAGCCCCAGCAATGCTGGGTCTGTGCTGTCATCAGACCGCCCCAGGAGACCACGTGCACATGGCGCTGGACAGTCCCAACAGGGACCTGTCTCCAGTCAGTAACCACCTGCTTCTAATGACAGTACCCAGTCTGGCTTAGTACCTGATATGGTCTGTAGCACCCCTGTCAGGCACAGGTACCATGTCTGTGGCCACAGACAGTGATCTGTATGACCTGGCAGGTACAGTCTGTGGCTGTCCACACACACCTGTATATGGCAGCCATGAGGTGGAACTGTGTGCATTCATACACACATGAAAAGTGATAACACCTAGGGCTAACACATACACGCACACACTGCATCAACATTGCCCCATCTTGTACTGCTGTCCCTCACCAACACACATACACAGACATGTCAATTGGTTGTATCAGTGGCAAACTCAGGCGTACCAGGTACACACCCTGTGCATATGATGAAACTGTGCCACCTCCTGCAATCTGTAAAATCGGTGCGGGAACAGGTTAACATGGTGCTGATGCACAGGGTGACTACATAGACGTGTTGTAATAGTATGATGTTGACAACAGTACAGTGTAATGATATCACTGTGCGTATATGCCAGCATGCCTGATGCAGTTACAGTATGAATGTCATTGTATAGTTTTGTACACCCATAGTAATTACCACAGTGTACTGTCTGCACATCTTTGCATACTGGTGGTGAGGCTGTCAAGGGATGGCCACCTACATAGGGAGCACAGGGGATAAAACAATGTACATATTGATACTCAATGATGGTCATGTCAACTGCGAGTTGCATGCTGTCCACACATGACTCTGCAATGCGGATGTTTGAGGATGTTGATATCTGTGCAGTACTGCACAACAGGTTCATGGCTCACAAGAGCACACTAGCACTACAAGGTCACACCTCATACCATGCATGACAGCACCAAAACACAGAACTAACTATGACAGGAGGGAGAGTGTCCATACATGTCAAGGATACTGTGGTGCCAGGACAGGTAGCATACATCATACTAAGTCTGGAACTGCTGAGTGAGGGCTCAGTGTCTGTTATTTGACATGTGTATTATTACAGGTATGAGCACTTGGGTATCAGGCCAGTTATTCAACATTACGAAGGTACGTGGTCTATACACTTGTGGGGGGTGTGGCTGGACCCAGCCCATCTGACCTGTGAATGTCTGGGTACAGGCTTATAGTACCTGCATATATGCACTGTTACCTACTGGAAGTTGTACACCTTGTTTGTTGTAGCATAGTCTACATACAGGCCTGCTGGCTGTAGCTTTGTTTGTATGCATGTTTGCTTGTTATGTTCCTAAAACACTGATTCCACCTGCAGTGCAGATATACAGTGCCTCTGTGGATCCCTAGTGACATCTGTATTGCTTACTGTACTGATGTCCATGTCTCACATGACAGAACGTCACTGTTTGTCCTGTTTGCATGTAGCTTGCCTGTAACACATTGCATATGACTTACCTCGCATTTGCTCAAGACAGCATTCATATATGCCAGCACTAACAAATCAGGAGCACTACACCCTCACATAGTCACCTTGAGTACCTTGTTCCCCATTAGCCCTATATGTCATTACTTAGTATGGGATTCACAATGTTATGGTAGCATGTGCAAAGGTCACCTGTTGATCTACTCTCAGGTCCAGTTGGTGAATCTGTGAGTCATGGGGCAATGTTACAGCTGCCTCATGTACACAGACAACCCTCTCCCCTTCCCATACACTTACAACACATGTGAGAGATGCAACCACATAGCCAAATTGGGGGCTAAGCTCTCCTAATTCAGCACTGGCATTCCCTGTCAGGTGGAGTGGGATACTACAGTGAATACAGTACCAGTCTCCCATAGACCTGCCACGACCACAATCCAAACACAGAAACTCACAGGTACATTATTAGACTCTCAGAATAGCATCCTGCCTGAGCTGCTGACACCTGCAAAGCAGACACACAAGCAAACATTAAGCCAGAGCAGAGCACGTGCAACACATAGCTCACAAAGCCTTTGTGCCAAACAGTCACAGGCCATATGACTTGACAACACACCTGCTACAGTTGTATGAGGTACCTCTATCGTCAGGTACACTGAGGTCCTGCCCACCAGGCTGAACAAGGTGACGGTCATGCTGAGCTGCCCATCGGGCACTATGATCCACCACATAACACAAGCATACCGGTCACTCCAAGGCATGTAGAAGTATGACTCAGTCATTGTCTGTGCCAGTGTGTATGACCTCTGATGCACCTCCCTGGACTACATGTTAGGGGACATAGAGGGGCTCTCTGAGCTTGTGGCACAGGCTGGTATGACCCTGGCCTTGAGTAGCATCTTACCCTCACCAAGAATGCTGCCACAATATGTAGACAGGATGATCAGTTTCTGCAATTAACGTATGTTTCAGTGACATTCAAAGGGGATCCAATGCCTGTCAGTGTGGGATTACATTCTGGACAAGCCACATTGCTTTGCTTGGGACAGCTTGCACCTGTCACCCATGGGCCGTTGTATATTAGCAGAGGCTGTTGCTACACACACATAGTGCCTTTATATGCAAGGCTGACATTACATAGCCACCTACACAGGTATCACACAGGATGGGGCACTAATAGAAATGCTACTCAACAGCAGCAGTGTAAACCTCAAGATGCATGCAGTGGAAACTGTCCTTAGCATGGGGTACAGCAATATCCGTGCAGTAACAGACTCCTGGTACAAGGCTCCCAGGTGCACACCATCACTGCCAGGTCATTCCTGATACCATGCTTGTCATCCCCTACACATGCACCAAACCAGAACAGGGGGGATGTATCCAAAGGCACCTCAGATACACACACCCCCAGGTTGGTGGCACTGCACAAAGCATCAGAGCCTATCCGTGTGTAACTAATAGTGGGTTAGACTGCCTTCAGGTTCATAGCCTGGCACACACCACACTCCCATACCCAGGAAACCCACTTGGCCTTCCTGACAACACTGAGAATATGACGGTCTCTACAAACACCATTATATGGTTGGACTGTGACTACCCAAACATAAAGTGTGAGCATTACTCTAGCTCCAAGACCCTATCTGAAGGGTTCTTAGCATTCATTCCCTGCATTGCTATGGAACAACTTGTTACCACTCCCACAACAGGTGACAACATGCTGCACCTGTTCATCACCAACATGTGGACTATATGCTCCAGACCAGTCATGTATCCCTCGCTGGGGGGATGACACCTTCTACAACCCACACTGTCTAGTCACATACCACATGCAGCCCCTGCACAGAACACCACAGTCATACAGTTGTCTGATGCATATTCCATGTATTCACATGAGGCAGGCTTCGGACATGGAAACTATTGCAGTTCACAGGTACATATGTGTAGGTGGCACACACATACATCATGTGTGCATTGACATTACTGATATAATGTATTTCGTGCAATATTGGGAACAACACCCCACACACATGGACAAACTGTGTGACAAAAATACACATGGCATTTGTAGGATACAAACCCTTACCTTACTATGGTTAGATCACTTGTGAGAGACACAGTAGCGGAGTGTGCTATTTGCATTACTGGGAATATTGCTTTCTCCTGCTGTACTTATAGGGTGCTGACATCATCAGTGTTTAGACAGTGGAATATGCAGCATGTGTTGTGTAGTAATAGTTGCCAAAAGGGACATTTCTCTTACATGTGGAATTGCACACACTACTCCCCCACACACTGTTGTGTAGTAATAGTTGCCAAAAGGGACATTTGTCTTACACATGGAATTGCACACACTACTCCCCCACACACATTCATACACACACTGTGCATTTGGATTCAAACCCTTACCTAACTATGTTATGACACTTGTGAGAGACGCAGTAGCAGAGTGCGCTATTTGCATTACTGGGAGGATTGTTTTCTCCTGCTGTACTTATAGGGTGCTGACATCATCAGTGTTTAGACAGTGGAATATGCAGCATGTGTTGTGTAGTAATAGTTGCCAAAAGGGACATTTCTCTTACACATGGAATTGCACACATTACTCCCCCACACAAATTCATTGTGCATTTGCAGGATTCAAACCTCTACCTAACTATGTTATGACACTTGTGAGAGATGCAGTAGCAGAGCGTGCTATTTGCATTACTGGGAGGATTGCTTTCTCCTGCTGTACTTATAGGGTGCTGACATCATCAGTGTTTAGACAGTGGAATATGCAGCATGTGTTGTGTAGTAATAGTTGCCAAAAGGGACATTTCTCTTTTACATGGCTTTGTACACACTACTCCCCCAAACACATTCACACACACACACACCGTGCATTTGCAGGATTCAAACCCCTACCTAACTATGTTATGACACTTGTGAGAGATGCAGTAGCAGAGCGCGCTATTTGCATTACTGGGAGGATTGCTTTCTCCTGCTGTACTTATAGGGTGCTGATATCATCAGTGTTTAGACAGTGGAATATGCAGCATGTGTTGTGTAGTAATAGTTGCCAAAAGGGACATTTCTCTTACACATGGAATTGCACACACTACTCCCCCACACACATTCACACACACACTGTGCACGATTCAAACCCCTACCTAACTATGTTATAACACTTGTGAGAGACGCAGTAGCAGAGCGCGCTATTCACATTACTGGGTATAATTTCTGCTCCTGACATATGTATAGTGTGCTGACATCATTATGGATGTAGAGGTATGTACATCTGTTACTATCCATCAGTACAGGGGAGAGCATATCTATGCATTAACTTTGCACAGGCACAGTGGCCTACTGTACTGTGGAGGCAGACGCCAAATACACTGTGGATAGCCTTCTGTATTCCCTAGGGACAACAGTCTAGTATTGCACTCTACAGCCATATGTTTACCTGTCAGATGCAAGTATCTGTTGCTCATATACTGTTTGTGGGTCTTTATTGCCATAGCCTTCCTTATCTCTATAAACAACTTGTGTACTGTGGAAGATGTTTGCATATGACTGGGATCCATTACTTTACTTATGTCTCTGTTGTAACTTCACTGTGTGCACTGGGCAGATGTCTGTATTGTGGGAGGTTCCTGTGTTAACACATATAAATGCCAGATATGTGTGTGCAACTGCTGAACTGTGACATGGCCTAAGTGTGTGAGCATGCCCAGTTCGCAGATTGTATGGCTTCTTGACTGACACGTCTCATTTATCCAAGTGTGCGAGCATGCCCAGTGTGACCTTTCCTTATTTTGGGATCTGTGGACCACCACATTTCTGTTTGTGTGTGGACGCCATCTATATATCACATGTACAGTTGAGTGTTGGACATCAGGTTGTGTTCTTACTGCCCAACTGCTTTGTGTCTGACCCTAACAGGCATTATGCTGTGCCTGCAGGGTTGCCATGGGATAGTTTGCATACAGTTGTCATCATCCTTTCCTGCTGACCAAACAGTTGTATTGTCATATAGTGTACTGGTGCAGTACTTTCACTGTGGTGGACAGTATAATTGGTTTCAGTCCTATCACTGCTTGTAATATTTATAGTGAGCACACCAGACTGGTTGAGGGCCAGTTGTGCGGATATGACCATGTAGCATTTTGTTCAGATATGGACAGCATAGTACATGATTGTCCGACATTGTTAATGTATTCCACAACTTGTGTGGACAGTGACAAACTATGGCCATGTGCCCTAGTCCATTTGTAATGCTAGTCAGAGAGTGTTTGTCCTTCAACACACATTTATTGGTGTTTGCCATGACATATGTCATGGTTAGTGTACTGTGCCTCTGTCTACCCATGACATACAGGTGATATCCAGGGTACACCTACTATCTCCCATCCAGTCATCATGATTCCTCTGGATGACAGTCAGTGAGGGACTCCCTGGATAACCTGTAGTGGGAGTTTAGTCGTGAGTGGAGTGAGCTTCTGGGTTATGGACCAATCAGTACAGCATGTCCTGTTTATGTCTGTGCTGGGGTTCAGGCCTGTCAGCTGCATAGGTCACCAGCATTCAGAGTTTACATGGTGCCAAATGTCCATTGATACCAGGTTGGTCATGGCTCTATACATCAGGCACAGTTCATCTCCAGCCAGGCGGTATGGCACGGTGTGGAGCTGCAGTTTCTTTAATCAGGCGACACACGGCATCTGTTACAGCTCTGCAATCCTCCTGGTGGGGTATTTGTGGCGTCTTTCCAGTTGCTGCAGGTGTCTGCTACGGTACATCCCTGAAGGGCCATTGTACACAATTGTGAGGCTGCTGATGGATGACTGGAGAGGCACATTGACCTACCCTAACCAAACTGTGCTTACCTTCATGATTAGGTGGGTATATGGTATGTTTCTGTAACCACTACAGACACATGGTTGTCACATGCAGGATATCTATCACCTTGTGTCCCCAGGTCTCTTATTGCTCCTGATGTACTTACTGGGTTAACACCTATGTGGTAATTTCTGGCCATGTACTGTGTTCCCACAGGGGTTGACTATACACTATTCTGCATTTAGCTTGTTGACATGGCTGTGGCACCACTTGTCTGTTTCTATGTGTGCCTTTTGTAGGTTGCTTGTGTCAGCTGGAGGGTCCGATATGGTGGGCAGTTTGTAGTCCTCTGCGAACCTGTTCAGACAGAGTCCTTCCATGTTGGTCTGTACCTATGTGACATATATAGCATACAAGAGAGGTCCCAGGACCATGCCTTGTGGGATGCCAGTTGTACCTGGTTTGCAGTTTGCCATGGCTGCAGCATGTCTGACCAGGTCAGTTCTGTCCTTGAGCTGGTTTGCAACCCATCTACTTGCATAGGGGTTTATAGTTAGGCTGGTGAGCTTATCTGTACCGCCAACTAGGGTATTGTATGGAAGGGTTTAGCAAGGTCCAGATAGGCTGTGTGATCCACATTCCCCACATCAATGGCCTTAGTGTACGTTTCACATGAGTCAGACATGTGTAAAGGGCAGGATCTGCCCTATGACAGCCACACTGGGTAGGGTCCAATGTCTGTAGGTACCCAATCTCATTATTCATGGGATCCATGATCATCCTCTCCATTACTTTGCCAACCTAGATAGTCGGGGTTGAGGGGTGATAGTTTGCAGTATCCATTCAGGCACCCCCTTTGTGGTGAGGGACCACTGTTGCTGCACACTGCTCTTTGGGTACATATCCTGTGGTAGGACTGATAGTGCGCAGTACTGCTATTTGCTGTTCCATTCTTCTTACAGTACTTGTTGGACACAACCCAGGACATCATCTGGTACCATTGATGCCGTGTGCTGTGCTTTGTGGATGCTGGCTGTTACCTCAGCATCTGCAATGTCAGGGGGCCAGCACTTTCCTGGGATAAATATTTGGCAGTTAGGTGCTGGTGGGGAGTTTGCAAGGAATCTGTTTGGTAGGATGTTGGCAATGTGTGTGGGTTTGGTGTATTGTTTGTGATATTAGAGTGCTGCAGAGCATATCTGTGGATTATCACCATGGTTCCTACCATCAGGTAGGACAGCTGTGTGATAATCCTTTGTGTCCTGCACAATTTGTATCATCATAGGTTCATAGGTTCATACTAGGCTATCTACTCTGGCCTTGTTTGAGCACGGACAGACTGTGTGTGGGTTTCAACACCCCTTGCAATGTGCATATTATGCCCATGTAGGGTTTACTGTACTAGATGTGACACAGGGATGGCCCCCAGTGTACACCTACTATCTCCCATGCACTTCACCAGATTTCTCTTGTTGAGTTTGAGTGTGGAGCTCAGCCTATCATGGACTGGGATTCTGTTCCAGAGTGTCAGGAGCCTCTGGGTTATGGATCTGTCCCTCCAGCACATCCTATTTATCTATGTGTGGAGGTTCAGATATCTCACTGTAGTGTCTCTGCTGGATTTGGAGTTTCTGCAGTGGAGCATGTCCATTCATTCTGGATTGGACATGGCCTTGTACATCAGGCAATACATCACCTCTGACTGGGCAGTATGCTTCTGAATTGGGCTGTGGTTTCTTCAGCCAGGCTGCAGATGTCCAATGTTTGGACCCTTTATCCTGTTGGTGAGGTACATTCGGGGTCTTTCTAACTGCTGCAGGTGTAAAGTAAGGTACATCTGAACTGGGGCATTGTTGTCACGTATGGGCCTGATAAAGGAAGAGTATGGGGGCACAGTGACCTCTCTTGCTCTACCTGTGCATTCTTTCATATTAAGGTGGGCAATATAGCAGGTCTTCCTGGCCATCTTGGCAATGTGAGTGTCACATGACAGGTTACCGTCCACTTGTGTCCCTAGGTCCCTGATTACTTCTTCCATACATAATGGATTGCCACCTATGTCATACTTTGTGTGTGCCTTGTTTGGTATTTGTTGAGACATTCATACTCTGCAGTGTCTTCAGGAAGGCTGGCTGGGGTACCTGGGTTTGTGAGTGTGGTCTGTAGCAGGCTTCAAACAGGTACACAGTTTGAGCCAGTGTTACTTGCCCGTGGATAGTCCATGCTGCTTCTTGCTGTGGTACCAACCTGGGGGTGTGGTTATCCTTGATAATTACTGGTAGCCACACTCCTATTGTCGTGTGTTCCATGTTTTGGAGCTGTAGAGCATGGTATGAGGCATAACCTGGTAGTATTAGGGTGCTCTTCTGGGCCTTGACCCAGGTTTCTGTTACAGAACACATGTTACCATTCTCCATGCTGTGGTGGGTTTGGTCTGCATGCACCTTGCAGGTTAGACTTCTGGCGTTGGGTAGCATTATGTCCAGGTTATTATCCCTTGTGCTACCTATGGTGGTGGGTTTGTGTTTCCGGACTTACCTATTGAAGGCACAGTGGGGGTGACAACAGCCTTTGCCAGTATCCACACAGTCAGGTGTGCTGGGTGCGTGCCATCCCTAGCAGGTGGGGCATCATGTCTTGCTCGGCATGTCAGCCCAGGCTGTCAGCCATGTGTTCCCCCTTGCTAACAGCAATACCTCAGCCAATTATTGTACTTGATCTTGTTATCTTCATAGTGTGGCATCATGCTTGGTGAGGGTGAGATGTTAGGCAGGGTCTTCATGTTTGCATATACTAGATGGTGTTACATTGCTTAAAACATGTCAATCATGCCTCAGGTGGTGCTGCAGGGCTGCCTCTGTTGGATGCACATACTACACTCCCTGTACATGTTTGAGAGCAGGTTGTGTCATGTTATGCGTCCCTGTTACTATATGAGTGAGTCAGAGAGGGGTATCATTCCCAGGGTTCCTACTGAGCCAGTGTATGTGCTATGCGTTGCCTCTTTGCCAAGGCCAGGGCATACTGGGCATGCCTCCTTCTGCCTACTGGGGCAGGCTCAGGTTGTTCCTCCTCCGAGTCACGCTCTGCCTGTGATGGCCTTGGCAATGGTGGGGGGCTGTTTGTCCCGGCCCTATGCTGGTCCTGCTGCAGCTGTTTTCGCAGAATCATATTATGTAGCATAGCACATACCATGACAATTTGGGTACATGTAGTTGGTGAGTACTGCAAGGCTCCACCAGATGTGTCCAGGCACTGGAACTGTGACTTCAGCAGCCCAAACACGCGCTCTATTACATTACGTGTTTGTGCATGTGCCTCATTATGGCGTTCGTGTTCAGGTGTGTGTGTGTTTCTGATGGGTGTCATCAGCCACGGCTCCAGTGCATATCCTGCATCCCCCACTAGGTGACCATGTGGGATGTCCCCATTGGCAAATGTCTGGTACAGCTGCGTCAAATGCCAGATATGGGAATCATGGTAGCTCCCAGGGCAGCCAGCACACACATTCATTATTATGCCCTGGGCATCACACACGACCTGGCAGTTGATGGAGGGGAAGCCCTTGCGGTTAATGTAGGCCCTACCCCGCTCACCGGCTGGTGCTTTGATGCGTATGTGCGTGCAGTCTATTGTACCCACTACCTCAGGGTATTCCGCTATTTGCTGGAAGAGACGCATATTGCTGTCCAATACCTCACGGGCATTGAGGAAATATACATGCTCACTGACATGTGCTGACATGGCATCCAGGAACTGGTGCAGTACCCTGGAGGCTGATGCCTGTGATATCCCCATCATATCACCAGTTGGTCTCTGGAAGGTACCTGTTGCTAGTATTCTTAGGCTAACACATACCTTGGTTTCCACTGGGATGGGTTCTCCTCTGTTGGTTCTGTGTGTGAGGCGTGGCCTGCACAGCTCAACAATTTGCTGCAGGAGGTCTCTGTCCACTCTATAGCGCTCCACTATCCCCAGCTCATATAACCCCTGGTAGGTGACCCTGGGCCTGTACACTCTTCTCCGTCTCCTCACTGTGGGTTGTCTGGCAGCATTTGCATTGTCACCACCCTCAGCAAGTCTCCTATGTCTCCTTATAACAGCTATGGCAGCCCCTAGCATGTTTGGTCTGAGTGCAGCTTTTTCAGTTTTCACTTCTACTAGCTTACTTCTGTCTTGCAGTGTCTCTCGAGAGAAACATACTGCAATGCTGTTTGCAGTGTTTTAAGTGCTGGGCTGGGCTAGTATTCTGCCTGTGTAATTGCTTGCTTCTAATTGTTTTCACCTGCTAGCTCTACCAGTATTCCCTGCTAGTTTCCTACTATTTCTTCTGCTTCCTTTTTCCTCTCTGTTTCCTCAGGGGGGAGCAGCGTGCATACCAGCGAAAACACGCTCACAGTAGCTACCACGCGTGCACACATGCTTACACGGACTGGAATCTGCTTATTCAGGTTAAAACACGTGCACACCAGCGCAAACAGGTTTACAGATCTTTAAACAGGCTCCTACATGCTTACTCTGTCTTACACGCGCGCACTCTGTCTTACTCGCGCCTCCCAGCACGCACACGCGTGCATGCACGTACAGCTAGAAACTTTGGTGTTGGCCACAGTGTACACCTTCCATTTCTTGACATTCCCATGCTTATCTGTTGACACTCCTCTTTTTATGCTGTGTGATTGATATCTTTCACATACCACTTTGCTCCAATGAGATTGATTTCTTCCTGACATTCCCCCCTGTGATGTCACCTATCTCCTACTCTGTTACTCCCCCTTATCTAACTCTTACACTACATGGAATGTGCTCATTTGCTATGTGAGAGTGTGATTCACTATCCTACCACTCATTTACATAGGATTGCCTGCTAATGCTTAGTTACATGTCTTACACTCAGCTTCCCCCCTTAGCAACCACTAGACGGTGGCCATGTTGTTTTTGGTCTGCTAGTCCCTGCATTGCAAATCCATGCATTACATAAAACCCACATTTGTGGGTTTCAAACCTTTATTTTTCTGTCTTATATAGCTCAGCCCATTTTCGCAGGGCTGCGCTGCATTTAAACCTCGCCGATCGCCGAAAAAAAAATGTATTTTATTTCATGTTTGCATCGGGTTACCGTGCCATTGGCCACATATTTGGCCATTGGCATGCTGACTGCAACATTTGCACACTTTATTTGGAGCTGTCATGGCTCCATTGTGTTATTTGCAGTAACGTACTCAGTTGTCAACTGAGTACATTTCTACACCTAACACGACTGTTACACGGGCTGGTTTCAGCTTCGTGGATCGCTAATCTAACTCATTTGCATGCCTTTCGGCTGCAAGTGAGGTGATTAGCATATCCACGCCCTGCCCATGTAAGAGTCATTTTATCTGGTCTCTTACACTGGATTTAGGGCTGTTCCTGGATCGCGATGGCTGCATGGAGTCTTACACGACTCTTAGACTCTGTGCAAGCCATCGTGAATCCTGCCCACAGTCTCTCAGTATATGGGTGGCAGCATAATATGTAGCATATTGTATTGTATGTGAAGAAAGTGGTCAGTAATGTGCTGCAGACAGGTGCAGCAGTGCACATTTAAAGGTGGCATGACATGCAGTCACAGCAATGCTGGCAGAACAGTGGTATTATCCACACTGATGTAATGCTGTTCCGGAGAAGTAATGTAGACAAGCAGACACACGCACACACACTCATTGACAGCAAGGCACGCACAAAGAAGCATGGCATGGACATAAAGAGAAAAGAGGCAACAAGAGTTTGCCCTGCATATACATAGGGTACTTACATATGAGTCATCTAATTCAAAGTTTCAAATCTGGCACAGGAGTAGCAAGTCTCACGCCGCTTCTGACTTACCCTACCTTTTCTGCCACCAAACCTTTAGTCCATGAACTCCTGCAGCAGAGTGATGATGTTTCTTGGTGAGTTGACTTGCCTCCCGCTACATCAGTCATATGACATGTGACAACCACTGCTTTGCATTAGGAATCAGTCAAGAAGTAAAAGTGAGTATTGCCAGAGACCAACCACAGTGTTTCAGGTGTATGGCAGTCCAGCCCAGTACACCGACAACATAATGGAGACCTTGAATGAATATCATGTATTACTATGCCTCCCATGTTGAGGTGCACCATCCTTCAAGAATATATTATCCCTCTCTCACACAGCTGGGAGAGAGAAAGAGAAGGCTGTGAGCTGTAGTTCATGTGGTATAGGGTTCAATTCCCTCAGCCCTCATTTGCCTATTGTATGACCTTGAGAAAGTCTCTTAAATAGACATTGCTCTTGGGTCACCCCTGAAAACTATGCCTACCTGATTAACAAGTGGGTATTATTAATATTAATATTATTATTATTATCATTATTATCACACATCAGCCAGTCACTCTTAACCACACCAAAAAGTACTCTGTTTCTCAGCCATCTCCACCACCTTAACATGAAGACAGTTTGATTTTATACTGAACTGTAAACATAGACACTGTTACAGGAATGTACTGTTAGTACATTTCAAGCTCATAACCAGACTGCTTTCATTCTTTCTTAGTATGTTCTACATCCCATATAAGCATCAAGAAAGTGTTTGAAGGTACCAAAATACTTTGTTTTACTACAAAAAGGAGATTATTATGTAGGTCTGATATGCAATATGCCTGTCTTTATTTTTTACCATTATATAGAGGGTATCTTCAGCATAAAATTACCCATCTACATATTTATTTATTTATTTATTTGTTTACATTTGTTGACCGGGAGTGTCCAACTGGACGTAGGTCCATTTTCAGCGGAGGCCCGGGGACAAAAGCTCCATAGTTAAAATAAACAGACAGTAGTTACATTGGATTGCATAGCGATTAACAATATAAAATAGCAATTACTTACAGCATATTTACAGATGAAGAACATAGTACATTAGTAGACAACTAGAATCTTTATCTGTGAAGTACATAACAGACATTAACAAATGTTGCAATAAGAAGTTCCTGCTGTATAATAAGTACTAGGCTTATGAGCATCTGAGCTTGCTATAATCAAGGTAGTTAGTGGAGTGGAAAGAAAGGTAGTGGTTGGATGGGATGGGTGATTTTAGAGTGGGGGTTGCAAGGGCATAGTCAGCATGTTTTTAGGTGCGCTTTTAGTAAAGTTTTGATGTGGGTGCATGATGGCACGGAGGTAATTGTGGGTGGAAGGGAGTTCCATAATTTGGCTATGGTGCAAGAGAATAGTGCTTCACCAGCAGAGTTATTGGCTTTAGTGATCTGCAAGTGATTTTTGTTGCTGGATCTTAGTGGTCTGGTGGTGCGATAGGTTTGGAGTAGATTCTGCAGGGATAGGACATTTAGTGGATGGTTTACTAGTTTGTGGGTGAGTGAGAGTTGATACCATTGAAGGAGGTGAGGGAGTTCAAGCCAGCCCAGTTCAGCAAGTGAGAGACAGTGGTGACTACGGTAGGGTGCCCCTGTGGCTAATTTGGCGATTTTGTTGTAGCAGGTCTCTAGCTTGTTTAGATAGCATTGCCTTAGGTTGGTATATATATTGGGAAGGCATAAAGTAGGGTGGAGATAAGGTGGGAATTTGATATTGAAATCTTTGCTGCTTTGGTGAGAAGTTGCTTATTTCTGTATAACGCTCCTAGTTTTTTTGTGGACTTTTTTTATGGTCATGGATATGTGAATGTCAAATTTTAGTTTATTGTCTATTTCCACTCCTGGCAATTTGGTGTGTTCAGTTGGGTATATAGTGGTGTTGTCTTTCGCTGTGATGTTAAAGTGAGAGTTGTTTTGCATATGTTTGGTGGGTTGGAAGATGAGTAGTTTAGTTTTGTTTGTGTTGAGTATTAATTGGGCATCTGATAACCGAGTTTCAACAGAGGAAAATGCATCCTGTGTGACTTTTTGCAGTTTGGGTAGGGACTGGGCTGAGCAGATGATGGTTGAGTCATCTGCATATTGTATGAGTGTGCCATGTTTGGTGGCAGAGGCTAGATTATTGGTGAAAACAGAGAAGAGTAGAGGTCCAAGGATGGATCCTTGGGGAACCCCTATGGAGACAGGTAGTTGGGGAGATATGTCATTCTGCCATACAACGGATTGTTGGAGGTCAGACAGGTAACTCTGAAACCAGTTGGTGGCTGATTGAGAGAAGGATAGGTTATTGAGGACAGAGATAAGTTGTTTGTGTGGGACCATGTCAAATGCTTTAGATAGGTCTAGAAAAGTAGCAGAGGAGAGATAGCTATTGTTTTTATGCTGAAGGATAGTGTTAGTAAAGGAGAGTAAGGCAGTGGTGGTGCTATGGTTTGGTCGGAAACCATGCTGAGTATTGGAAAGGAGGTTTTTAGTAAGGAGGTAGTCTGAGACCTGAGAGTGCATGCATCTCTCTAGTATTTTGGAGAGTGGAGAGAGAATAGCTATGGCGCAGTAATTGGTTAGTTCTGTGGAGGGTCCACCTTTGTGGAGGAGAATTATATGTGATACTTTCCACAGTGTGGGAACATAACTTTCTGACAGAGATCGGTTAAACAAGATGGATACTGGGTAGGCCAGAGCATCAGCTGCAATTTGTAGGTATTCACTTGGGAGGTTGTCTGCTGCTAATTTGGTGGTCTTAAGTTTAGTTAAGAGTTTTTTTTATGTTGGAGGTAGGTACAGGAGAAAAAGAGAAGGCAGTGGGGAGATTACAAGTTGAAGGTGTGGGTTGGAGGGGATGAGGGTTGTGTTGTTTAGCTAGTGATAGTATGGTTTGTGTGAAGTGTGTGTTGAATGAGGTAGTAATATTTTCTGAGGAGTGAGGGATGTTAGGAGGAGGGATATTGAATTTACCTGGGTGGAAGATGGAGTTTATGGAGGACCAGAATTGTTTGGGGCTGTGTTGGGAGGAGTCTGGGGCAGACTAGTAGTATTGGAATTTGTCCTGTTTTACTAGCTTTTTGACTCTATTGCGTAGTTCTAGGAATTTCTGTCTAGTTGAGGGGGTTTTGGTTTTGCGCTAGTGCTCCCAGGCTTTATCCCTGTTTTTCATTTCTGACTTAATGGTTTTCTGTAGCCATGGGGAGGGCTGTGCTTTGGTTCTGGAAAGTCTTATGGCGGCATGGTAATTAAGGATGCTCAGGAAGGTAGTATTAAAAAAGTCAACTGCATCATCAAGACTGAGGTACTTTAGAGGATGCCAGTTACATTCTTTGAGGGATGAGATGAATGTGAGTGGGTTAAAGTTTAGTTTTTTACGTATTTGATGGTAGAGGACAGGTTTAGCTTGGTATAGGTATTTTTTGAGTAGGAATGTTGGGGAGTGATCACTGAGGCTATCTGATAAGCAGCCTGTTATATATGACTGGGGGCTCTTACTGACTAGTATCCAGTCCAGGGTAGTGTGCTTGCTGGAGTTTTTATTTATCCTGGTATGCGACTGGACTAGTTGGGTGAAGCCATGAAGGTTTACATGATGGGTTGGATGGTTGCCAGAATAGGATTGCCAGTCAATATTGAAATCACCTAAAATGATAGTTTCTTGGGGGAGATGGTGGGTAGACCAGCTGAGGAGGTTTTCTAGTGGAGGGATGTTTTGGCCAGGTGGGAAGTAGCATCCAATTATGTTGATGGTTTTGTTTTGGTTTATTTTGAGGTTGTGATATATTATTTCTTCATTGCCTATTTGTGGAGCTGATGATTTTAAGATCTGGATGTTTAGATGCTGTTTAAATATTATAACTACACTGCCTCTTTTCTTGTTTAGCCAGTCTACTCTTAGTATGCCGTAACCTTTAGGGAGTATTTGCTCACTGGTAATGTGAGGTTTTAGCCAGGTTTCTGTCAGGATGACTATATCTGGGGAGTACAAGTCTATGGTGGCATGGAGTTCATGGACTTTGTTGGATATACTTCTAATATTTAGGCTTAGTAGAAGGAAGTCACTTGACTTTCTATTGGCTGTAATATGGGAGAAGTTGTGGTTTCTAGTCTGATTATGAGGATTGGGGTTGGAGATAGTAGGGCCAGGGTTGGGGTGGATGTCTTCACTTAGGGCTAGTTTTGATATGCATAAGGTTATTAGTTTTCTCAGTTTTTGGATGTGTTTGTTCATAAGGGAAACTTTATGATTGTGCTCTGTGGGTAATAGGTATGGTGGGAGGGTTACTATGTTAAGTTGTAGGGATGCTTTATGTTTGAGTAATATAGTTGGTAGAATATGTGGGGGGTACATAGGGATGGTTCTTGAGTTGGTGGGAGGGGAGCTAAGTGAGGGTGAAACATGAGTGGTGGTGTGAGTAGTAGTACAGAGGTAGTAGTTGAGTGGGGGAATGACAGAGCTTTGGTAGGATGTAAGATATGCAAGGAGAGTGCATGCAGTGAGCATAGGTAAGGTATGCCTGTACATGTTAGTTGAGAAGGTGTGATAGTAGTGGGAAGATGGAGGAGGTAGTGTTGGGTTAGCACTGTGGTTGACTATTGGAAAGATGGGAGGGGTTTGTGAGTGTAATAAAGTTGGGACCACTGGGGGTGGAAGGGAATAGGGGGCAAGGTGGGGAGTGAAGCGGGTAGAGACCCTGTTATTTGCTCTTATGAGGGGGCTTGAAACAATCAGGTAACAGAGTTAACTGATAAATGAACATATGATAGTGACAAGGGTGGTTGTAGTTTTAAAAATGGTGCCTGCCACAGGTAATATTATATATATTTTATATATATATATATATATATATATATATATATATATATATATATATATATTATATATAGCTATATCTACTCCATTAGTTGTGCAGTCTAAACATGAATTTTTGAACAGGACTGCAACTGACATTATCTTGAAGACAAAGAAGAGGTCACAGAATAGCCTATGTTTTCCTACTTTGAAAATTCCTTGTCCAGAATCTCCACAGTTACTTGATATACACCAGATTTTGATGCAAACGATACAGAATGCACATTGTAGTCAACAATTGTCTGTAAAGAAGTTCAATTACTTACTTACAGTAGTTAGTTATACTGTGTTTCATTATATGGCAAACCCATAAACATTTGTAACATCAGCAACAACACACAAGTCATAAGTTAAAGGGTTCACATGGAGAGATGATAAAATCAACAAGCAAAGGAGAGTAATATTGCTGGAATTAAATTTATCCTCACATTTTGGTGAGTATCTTCATGAGGTGGAGCCTGTTTTTTTACATAATCTAACCAAGACAGCACTGACATATAGACTTTATTTTATATAGCATATATCATGGACAGAAATAGGTTAAAATAAAAAAGACAGCTGGGTGCCCAAGTCCCAGAATAAAAAAGTGCCCAATTCTAGTATGCGCACTGGTGCCAGGACTGGAAAAAATGACAGTGTAGAATCCTCAAGACATGGAAACATTCCTATAATGGGGTTGGCCCAAGTTCAAGGGGGAGGATGCCCCCCCCTGTTGTAAAAGGAAGTAGTAGGCCACAAAAATCACAAAAACTGATAGGTCAAAAAAGAACCATAAAGATGATAGAGTGGATTATTGAGGATAAGAAAGAAATTGTGTTGTTCCTATTATGCAAGAAGCATAGAATTTCCAGACAGAAGATAAGATATACAAAAGGATTAAGAGAGATTAGATGAAAGAAAAATACTTGCAAAAGTAAAACTGACAAAAGCTTCAAATGCAAATTTTTATTCATTAATACAACAGAATCATGAAAATCATTATATAGAGCAAGAAAAATTGGGCCATTTGGAAAAAGAAATAATCGAGGAAGTGCAAAAATAAACAAAACAAGATATAGAGATTTTTTAATGATATAAAAAAGAAATATGGACATAGAAACAAAGAGATATTTGATACAGGGCAATATTTATGCAAAGGAGAAAGACAAATTAATAAATACAAAAAATCAGCCCCAAAGATATTTGAAGAGAAATACAGGCAAAGGCACCCAGATGTGGAAAATTTCACAATACAAAAAATAATATCATAAAATATGGAATGTAGAATAGAAGGTTAGCAAAGTAGAAGTTAAAAAAATAGAAGCTGAAGTTAGGGAATGCCTGTGAAGTGAAGAATTTAGTATAGAAAGTCTAACACAGGTTATATCGCAGCGTAATGAAACAATGGGTCCCCAAAGTAAGGGGAAACAGGAGGAGCAAGAGACATCAGAAGAAGAATAAATATGGACATGGAAAAGAAACAGAGATTTAATACAGTGCAATATTTATGCAAAATAGAAGGCAAAATTAATCAGTACAAAAAGAGCACCACCAAAGATATTTGAAGGGAAATAAAGGCAAAGGTATCTGGATATGGAAAATTTCACAATCTAAAAAATAAGAAAACAAAGAGGGAAAGTAAAAAGGAGGATTAGTGATAGAGAAGTTAGAGTTAGAAAGTGAGGTTATGGATTACATGCAGTGAAGGATTTATTGTAAAAAATCTAACTCTGATAACAACACAGCAGGATATTAGAATGAATCCCCAAATTAAGGAGAAGGCAGTGGAATGGAAAACATCTCATCAGTTGCCATATTGAGATACTTTGGAGCTTTCAGAAGGAAGCCATTGTAAAAGTTCAGTTGGAGTTGCACAGCAAGGGAAGAAACAAGAAACTGTGGCAACTCGGATGCAGTCAATGTCGTGGAGTAACAGGCCAGTGAGTTCCCATATTAAAGAGCAACAGATGACACAGGATGAAACTGAATAGAATATATCACAGGAAGATGTTCTAGAACTTTTTGTAGAATAGCCGAGGAAATGGAGAACAAAGTATGTGCCCTCAGTTTAGAGGAAATAATCTAAGGGAAGAGCTGTTTGGTTTAATAGCGATGGACAGACATATTATGATCAATGAAAGAAATAGAGTACAGAAAGTCAATAAGACCAAAAATGTTTGAAGATTGATAAAACAAATGAATCCAGTAATCAGGACTGTTTATAGAAATTAATGCGATATAACAGAAGTAAATAAGATATAGTACTGTTTTTGATAGCACCCCACATTCATGGATAAAAAAGTGCTTACAAATATATAAGATACACCCTGCACTGATTGATTACATTATTACAGCAACCATGAAGCAGTGGCAAACCGCTTTGCAGTTAAGCCATAATAATAATTTATTATTCCAAGCATAAAAATTCAAAATAGGATACTGCTGTTTTTCCTTGCCCTTAACCCATTAAGCTGTCTACTTAACAGATTAGGTCATGGCTACAATTTGGCTCCCAGAAAACAATAAAATATAAAGACTTCTCATCATCTTTTTGTGAATGATTTAAAAATGTATAGTTCATCAAATGAGGAACTGAAACCACAACTACAAGTGGTCAAAACGTTCTCAGATGATATAAAAAAGCCATTTGGTCTTGATTTAAAGCAGGATAGCTGCAGCACCAAGAAAATATCAGTTTGGGACAACAATGTGATGTAAAAGAACTTGAGCAAGACAGAGTGTATAAATATTTGGGAATTGATGAAGGATCAACAATAAAACATGAACAAATGTGAATAAAACGTAGTAAAGAATATTTTAGAAACTAAAATTAATACTTAAAACAGTTCTGACACCTAGGAATAAAGTCCAAGCTATAAACCAATTTGCTCTTCCTATCCTAACTTACAGTTTTGGAGTAGTTGACTGGCCCCAACAGGTACTGGATCAGTTGGACAGGAAAATAAGACAAATACTTCATGCTTATCAAATGATTTATAAAAATCACTGTATAGCTAGATTACATATTCCCTGTTCTGACCTATGTGCCTTCTCAAAACTGATTACATGTATAGGTCTGCAATCATAGGACTGCATACATGTCTGCTGACCTCACAAGATCCACACATAGTGAAAGTTTTGAAAGATGAGGAGAATAAGTCTAAGATCACTTCCCTGCTTAGTTTAGCAGAAGCATATCGGTGGCAAATGAGAATGGAAATCAAACCAGAAGTACATAAAAATCAGGCAACTGAATGTGCCAAAAAACAAAAGAAAGGCTATAAGGTGAAGGATCAAATGAGAAGGCAAGAAATGTGGAAAATGCACAAATATTGTTGGAAGTAAAGAAAACTCTTGGACGAACCTTATGTCAATCAATACTGAATGCAGGAATGGTTAAGAAGATGTAAATTTAAACCAAAAAAGAAAGGTTAATATTGGCATCTGAGGATAGTGGACTATGTATACATTGGTTTACAAAGTTCATTGAACATGTGGGTCTCATAATATATTAGAAACCCAAAAGGCTTGGCAAAATTGAACCATTAAAACCTAAATCTGCATCTGCAGTGGCCACTGGATCATTTCCTATGTTATTGGTCACTAGATCATTTATTATGTTATCAATAGTTAGCATCTGATTCTTTTGTGTAATCATTTCATTTCTCTTTTTCCAAATGTAAGATGGTTACATTTCTGATATAGAAAGCAAGACTGTTGTCATTATACTGGGTATGAATCCTATCCAGCTCCACTTGTTGTCCATTAACATCAGAAGCACCCATCTTAGAGTCATCTCCATATTTTGTTCTGTAAAATGTCCTCCTTACTTTACATAAAGAAAAAAATATTTCAAAGCATTCTATTCTATCTTACATCAGCATAGTGGCTAATGCCATGGTTTTATCTTGCCATGACTATTGCAATGCTATCTTCCTTGTGTTCCCAGACAGTGAACTAGTTCACCTCCAGCAGCACACAACTCTATGGTCACTTTGATATTTGGCAGACCTTGGACATCCCCTATTTCACCTTTGCTTCGAGATCTGTACTGGCTTCCACTTACAGCTAGATATATATTTAAAATTCTTACACTCACTTATTGAGCCCTGCATGACCTGGGATATGCTTAGTTAAAGTGTTGCTAAACCTTATGTTCCAATTTTATAACTCTAATCATCAGGAGTGGGTGTGACTATTCATGGCTCCAGTGCCTGGATGGTAACTTCTTATTGGATTTAATTTGTTGGTCAGTATCCTCAGAATCATATACATTCATATATACAGTTTTTTAGTTGATTGCTTATCAGCTTTTGATATTATGAATGATATATTTTTGACAAAATGATATCTCTAAGCTTTTATGTGTTTATGATTTATGCATATCGATCTATTTTGAAGTTTAAATTTTTATTAGAAATGCACTTTAAGGGATTTAAGCATTTTATATTAATGTTAAAAAATTTATTCAGCTGATATTTAATTCTTTTTATGTTTGTAGTTAACTCTTTTTACTTGATTTTAATCTAATTGACCATAATTGTTTAATTGATTGTTTAATATACAAATTATCCAATTGAAGTTTACTATAAAAAGCTTTGGTGAATTTTATGTATTAGATCTGAAGAAGCGTGCCTTTTAGCAGCACGCGAAAGCGCTCATCACATTCTCTCAATAAAAGAATAATTTTATCGTGGTGGTTTGCCTCTTATATATTTCATCCTCAGAATCAGCTACCATCTCTGACTTGGGCATACAAATTAGAGCTTTCCTTTAGGAGATCTCTGCATTACCAGGATCCACAGTGAGTTTGGCAGAAATATTCATTCAAATATAGAAATTGTAGAGTCATTTTCAAAATTTCTAAATTTTACCTTTAAAACTTTTATTTATTAGCTAGCTTACGTTTTGTTGAGTAATCTTCTGTAAAATATTATGGATTTAAACACTGAATACATTTAAATAAAAAAAAGAAAGAAAGAACAGAAGAGCTAAGAAAGAGCCATACAGGATATCACAATTTGCCTTTGTTAGATCACTTAGAACATTTTCCACCCCTCCTTGTAGTATTGTGTTATTTAGCCAGTGTTTTTTTCAATAAATAAGGCAAAATGTACTATTGGGCAGAATACTAAATACTGAAAGGTTTTATCAGGCATAATTTGGTCCCTAATTCTTATGTGCAGGCATCATACAATATGTCCCTCATCCAATGCTGCTGATACACCTTCAAGGACATCTTCTATTGACAGATTTATAGTGGCCGTGGTTAAGAAGATGAAGGTCATCTGTGTCTTTCTGAACTGGTTTCATAATCCTTCTTACTATGATATTGCAGAGAATACCTGCCAAGCTGATTAACCTACAGTTGTCAGGCTCAGAGGTGACCCCACTTTTATTTGTCAGCAGTCTTTTTTTCTGGAGTTCTTGGTAAAATAACCACTCAGTAAGCAATAAATGATGAATATTTTGCAGATTTTTAACAAGAGCATCATTGGCTGAGTGTTGAAAAGACCCTGAAATGATAACTGGACTAATGGAGTTTGTTGGCTGTTGCTTTTACCGTGTGGTCTGTGATAAGAGCTACTTTGTTCCTCAACTGAATATAATATTCTACTCTATCTCTTGGGCTATTGAAGCTGCTACAAAATTAATCTGAAAATAGTTTACATTTTTCTTGTGGCGTGGTGTATTGATAACCACTAGAATGCTTTATTCTTAACTCTTTAATCTGAGTCATTGATATAGTTGAAGAATATGTTCTTTCCCCTCATCATTTAATATTAGATTTATTCTGTAGAACACTCCAAAAGATGTTATCATTCTCATAATTTTCTGAATTTGTAAATAATTTCTTCACTTTGCACTTTTGAAGTCTTTTTGTGTTGAATTTATGAAAAAAGAAAAAGGAGGAAGGAAAGAATAGCAAAGAAAAAGGGAAGGATCAAGTGCTCTACTCAGGTGTATTCAATTATTTTATTATGTAAAAAAGACATTTGTTTAATACTTGTGTTAGAATGCATGAATTTCAGAACATTTTTAAAACTTTACTTAATTAAGACCACACACTGCATATCTCATTTGAGATAAACTTAGATTCATATATATCTTAATAGCACAATGCATCCATTTATTGTTACCAGAAAGTTAAACCAGGTGGCTGAATGTCTTTGCACTTTATTGTATAACAGTTTTTAAAATGGTTAACACATTACAAAATGTGAAGGCATATGACTTGGGTACACAACTTGGAAGAGAGTGCCATAAAGTTTGATTGATTCATTTTTATATTGTAGATAAAATAAAGAAAATAATTTTCCCACTACTTATTCAGTTTAGAGCATCTTTTTGCAACACATACCCAGGCTTTTATAGTATTATCACTACAGCATCAGCAATTATGGATAAAATGGATGTAATTCATCTAGAATCATAAACAATATTATGCATTATTTTCCAACAGAACAATCTCTATTGTTAAAAAAGGACTCAATTTGGGAACAGTAAAAATGTGATCTTGAAATTCATCGGATCATTCATCTTCTAACAATTACATACAAAGTGATCGAAATGATTCTGAAAGTGTATATAAAACATATTTCAATTGTTTAAACCAACTTACTACAAAATAGTTAAATTATCTACCCCTGCAATTATGTATACCTAATTCTTTCTCTCCAGTTATCTACAGAAGGTATGTGCATGTGTAACTGAATCACATGTAGAATAGTCTAGAAGAAGAAATAAGAAAGACGTCAAATTAAAGTAAATCAAGTTTATCTTCAGCCCCCAGAAAATAAATTATTAAGACATTGATAAGTATTTGACAATAGTTATCAAAATGTTTAGAGTAGAATAATGCATTCTGGTTGCTTTTAATAGATGATCATTTGGAATGTTTTATTTTCTCAATAATTGTAATGTATCTTCCTCAATGTGAAGCATATCAATGTATCTAGCAACATACTGGAAGACTGTGTATATGCATGTGTGGTTTGAATGCTTTAGAGCTATCTTTCCTTGAAAGGACTAATCAATCATAAAGAAATAAAAGATTGTCTTCATCAATTTCAATACATATATTTTGACTAGCTTTAGATATGATTTCCAGTTCTGATACATTCCATATGGGAACATATTGTTTCATAAGCCACAAAAAAAATATATGTTTAAGTTAGAGAAAGTGATACTTTGGGAGAGAATTCTCCCAGGCTATTACTTTGTATGCAATGTTAGAATCAACTCTTACCTTAGATGAATACCAACATAATCAGATCATGTTCTTTTGATAAAAAATAAAGAAATAAATAAACTTAATTCTACATATAGCATTGGATGTGTTGTGTTATTTTATAAAGTAATTTAGGATGCAAAATCATTTTAATAATATCTAGCTTATGATTTTGCCAAAGTCAGTTATCAATCCATTTGCCCAGAGAGAGATCAATAGTTATACTGCAGAATGTTATTTGACTACATTTGCATAAAATTAGACCTGTTAGTAACAGCCTGCATTTCATTGCTGGAACCTGTGTTCTGAGAGACTGCTTTTCAATCTATCTGGAAATATTCAGAGCTAAGTATTTTTTTTGGTTTTAGAGTTTGTACTGTTAATTGTTGCTTATAGTTTTTCAGATCTCTGCTGAAAGTGTTTTCCCCACCTCCCCCTATTTTCTGCTGTGTCTTCAGTTGGCATAACTGTTTTTTACAGCTTGTGTGTTATCTAACTCAAGGATCACGTGCATAAAATTAGACCTGTTAGTAACAGCCTGCATTTCATTGCTGGAACCTGTGTTCTGAGAGACTGCTTTTCAATCTATCTGGAAATATACAGAGCTAAGTATATTTTTTTGTTTTAGAGTTTGTACTGTTAACCGTTGTTTATAGTTTTTCAGATCTCTGCTGAAAGTGTTTTCCCCACCTCCCCCTATTTTCTGCTGTGATTTCAGCTGATATAACTATTTTTTATAGCTTGTGTGTTATTTAACTCAAGGATCACTTGCATAAAATTAGACCTGTTAGTAACAGCCTGCATTTCATTGCTGGAACCTGTGTTCTGAGAGACTGCTTTTCAGTCTATCTGGAAATATACAGAGCTAAGTATATTTTTTTGGTTTTAGAGTTTGTACTGTTAATTGTTGCTTATAGTTTTTCAGATCTCTGCTGAAAGTGTTTTCCCCACCTCCCCCTATTTTCTGCTGTGTCTTCAGCTGGTATAACTATTTTTTACAGCTTGTGTGTTATCTAACTCAAGGATCACTTGCATAAAATTAGACCTGTTAGTAACAGTCTGCATTTCATTGCTGGAACCTGTGTTCTGTGAGATTGCTTTTCAGTCTATCTGGAAATATACAGAGCTAAGTATATTTTTTGGTTTTAGAGTTTGTACTGTTAATCGTTGCTTATAGTTTTTCAGATCTCTGCTGAAAGTGTTTTCCCCACCTCCCCCTATTTTCTGCTGTGTCTTCAGCTGGTATAACTATTTTTTACAGCTTGTGTGTTATCTAACTCAAGGGTCACTTGCATAAAATTAGACCTGTTAGTAACAGCCTGCATTTCATTGCTGGAACCTGTGTTCTGAGAGACTGCTTTTCAGTCTATCTGGAAATATACAGAGCTAAGTATATTTTTTTGGTTTTAGAGTTTGTACTGTCAATTGTTGCTTATAGTTTTTCAGATCTCTGCTGAAAGTGTTTTCCCCACCTCCCCCTATTTTCTGCTGTGTCTTCAGTTGGTATAACTGATTTTTACAGCTTGTGTGTTATCTAACTTAAGGATCATGTGCATAAAATTAGACCTGTTAGTAACAGCCTGCATTTCATTGCTGGAACCTGTGTTCTGAGAGACTGCTTTTCAATCTATCTGGAAATATACAGAGCTAAGTATTTTTTTGGTTTTAGAGTTTGTACTGTTAATTGTTGCTTATAGTTTTTCAGATCTCTGCTGAAAGTGTTTTCCCCACCTTCCCCTATTTTCTGCTGTGTCTTCAGTTGATATAACTGGTTTTTACAGTTTGTGTGTTATCTAACTCAAGAATCACATGCATAAAATTAGACCTGTTAGTAACAGCCTGCATTTCATTGCTGGAACCTGTGTTCTGAGAGACTGCTTTTCAATCTATCTGGAAACATACAGAGCTAAGTATATTTTTTTGGTTTTAGAGTTTGTACTGTTAATCGTTGCTTATAGTTTTTCAGATCTCTGCTGAAAGTGTTTTCGCCACCTCCCCCTACTTTCTGCTGTGTCTTCAGCTGGTATAACTATTTTTTACAGCTTGTGTGTTATCTAACTCAAGGATCACTTGCATAAAATTACACCTGCTAGTAACAGCCTGCATTTCATTGCTGGAACCTGTGTTCTGAGAGACTGCTTTTCAGTATATCTGGAAATATACAGAGCTAAGTATATTTTTTTTGGTTTTAGAGTTTGTACTGTTAATTGTTGCTTATAGTTTTTCAGATCTCTGCTGAAAGTGTTTTCCCCACCTGTTTCCTACCTTTCCTGTAACTAGTGTAGTCCAGATACAGATTTGCTGTATCCAGGACTGTATGTAAGCTCCTGAGCTCCCAAAGCCTTTCTGAGTTGGAGAGAAGCCTTCTAGCTTATCAGTGGGAATGGTAAGCAGTAGGTAACCTGTCTACCACATAAGGAGTGGTTCTGGCCCAGAAATTGTAGTTATTGGAAGTTTGGGCAATCTTTTCCTTCTCTTTCAACTTTCTGATTTGAAAGCCTGCATTTTGCACTTGTTTCTGTCCTGTGACTCGTCTAGTGCAGATACAGATTCTTAGTTTTAGCAGTTAAATTTGCTTATTCGTGCTCAGCACTTGTTCAGAACTTGTAAGCACTAAATAAACTACTAATTACTATAGCACTCAAGCTTCCACATTACCTTGAGGAAAACAGTTTTTGTATTTACTTTTCTCACTTGCTTAGAGAAAAAAAGCTCTTGTACTCACTTATCTACAGGAAATATTTTTTATTCAGGCATGTCCAAGGGTCAGCTGGTCAGCTCCCAGTGTTCTCTCCTGTCTGTCTGATGAATCTGGGCATCTTGAGGCAATGTAGAAATTGCCTCATGTCTACAGACAACCCTCTCCTCCTACCACCCAACACTACAACCTGTGAGAGATGCACTTATCTAGCCAAACTGGAGGTAAAGCTCTCTCCAACCAAGACTGAACTTGACAGTCAAGAGGAGGAGGTAAACATTTGCACTACACCGCACTCATCACATAGTCTCACTAAATCTATACTACCAAAATCTACACATGGTAACACAAAAACAATAATAATCTGTCTAAGCAACAGAGACCTCCAAAGCAGAAATGCAAGCAACCTACATCCCCCAACACAACCCAAATGACACATAGCTCACAGACTCAGTGTGCCACTCAACCACAGCCAATAAGGCAAAACAACGTACCCAACACAGTAGTCATAGGTGACTCTATAGTCAGGCACACTGAAGTCTCACTCACCAGGCTAAACAAGGAGATGGTTACTGTCAGCTGCCTGTCAGGTGCCAGAATCTGCCACATAACCCATGCACTCAGGTCACTCCACAACAAGTACAAATATGACTCTATCATTGTCCATGTTGTTGTAAATGACCTGAGATGTACCTCCCTGGACTGCATGAAAAGAGACATGGAAGAGCTCTCCGATCTTGTAGCCCAGGCAGGTATGACTGTAGCCCTGAGTAGCATTCTGTCATAACCCAGAATGATACTGCAGTACAAGGACAAAATGATTGACTTCAACAATTAGCTAAGCTTCTGGTGTCATTGGGATGACATGGTCGACAGACCACGATGCTTTGCCAGAGATGGCCTGCAGCTATCACCCCTGGGATTCCGGATACTGGCTAAGGCTCTTGCCACCCCTATAGTGCCTTTTTTAGCCAATGTTCAAATGACAAATTTACCACCATAGCAGGAACAGGCAAGCAAAAACTGAGGGTAATGCTACTCAATGCTAGAAGTCTAAATCTCAAAATGCACTCACTCGAGGCACTCCTTAAAATGGAGAATATAAATATCTGTGCAGTGACTGAGACCTGGTTCAAGGCTCCAGAGAGCACCCCTGCACTACCAAGCAATAACTCATACTACACTTTTCGGCCATGTAATCTGGACCGAAACACCAAAGGCGGAGGTGTGTCCATATTCATTAAGGATATCCACACCTCCAGGCTAGTTGCTCAGCAAAATGCATCTGAGGTTATCCAAGTGCAACTAACTCTGGGCAAAGCTGCAATCCAAATTGTAGCTTGCTACAGATCCCCCACCATGCCCCAGGATTCCCACTCCCCTTTTCTTGATGTACTGGAAAATGTTAGGGTTCAACCAAACACCCTAATAATGGGTGACTTCAACTACCCCACCATTAACTGGGAAAACTACTCATGTACCAACTCCTTAGCTCAACGCTTTCTGGAATTCATAAACTCCAATGCCCTGGATCGACTTATCCACACCCCCACCAGGGGCAAGAATATCCTAGACCTAGTCATTACCAACATGAATGAAAGGTGTTCCACACCTGAAGTCAACTCCTTGATGGTCCGATCCCACCATAAGCTAATCACCCTTGATATCCACATCCTGCCACCACCCCCCATTAAGGAAACCATGGTAAACAATTACCCCAAAGCCAACTTCATGCTTCTTAAGACAGAAGTGGTGAACTTCATGACAACCATGCAGATGGACAATACAGTTACAACTACTGACTCCTACACAAATGCACTCTATAAGCACTTACACGAGTGCATGGATTGTGCTATCCCAAACAGAACCAAGACGCTATCCTCCAAAAAAAGGAAGCCAATATGGTGGTCCCCTGCCATAAACAAACTGTACAACAGAAGGAAGAAACTGTTGCTAAAGAGAGTAAAATCCCATGAGTGGAGGAGCTCCCTGGTTAGCCTCAGTAAGAAGCTGAGATCCCTTATAAGATCCTCCAAAGCTAGCTATGAAAAAAAAATCGCCACTAATTCTAAGGGCAACCACAAAGCATTCTACAGCTATGTAAAGAATCTCGATGGCAACACCCAGATCTGCTCTGACTTACAGCACAACGGCACAAAAATTACTGAACCAACAGATATTGCCAACATCCTGGCAGATAGGTTCATTGCTAACTTTACTCCCTCCCACCCCCTAAAGGGCCCATATCTATACAGGAAGAATGCAGAGTCCCTGTAATCACAACTACGCAGGTAAAAGCTGCACTCTCTAAAGCCAAAAACACAGCATCCATGGGACCAGACAACATCCAGGCTGCGTTTCACACGAACTTCAGAACAAACTGGCTCCCCACCTACGCACCATGTTCAATAATAGCCTCACATCAGGCTTTGTGCCCACTAAATGGCACACAGCAACAGTTATCCCACTCCACAAAGGGTGAGCCACCACTGATTCCGGGAACTATTGCCCTATTAGCCTGACGAGCCTGGTCTGCAAGGGACCACTCCTATTTGGTATCTACTTCTCTGAAGTACAGGCTAACACAGAAGGCCTCTGGCTAACGGAGTTCACAGATGACTGCAAACTAGGAGCCACAGTCAAGTCTCCAAATGATGTGGACATCCTACAGAAAGGCCTCGCTGAGACAGATGCCTGGTGTCAGAGCCATGGCCTCAAGCTCAATGCCAGAAAGTGCAGTGTCATCCCCTTTGGTAAAAACTCTGTACCCATGTACTACCACATAGGCAGCAATCTACTTAACACTGAATGTGTGATAAGAGACCTTGGGACCCAGGTGGACAGTAGTCTCTCCTTTGATAGTCACATTGCCACAGTAGTCAGGAAGTCCTTCTGCATGGCACACCTCATCATAAAAGGGTTCTCATCCAGGAAAAAAGAGGTCATTGTTCCCCTCTACTCGACACTCATTAGACCCATTATAGAGTGCAACGCCCCTTTTGGAATGTACCTCACAAGAAATCTGCAGCAGCTGGAAAGGCCACAGAAGTACCTCACAAAGAGGATTACTGGCCTCAAAAATGCCCTGCACTGACCGTCTCAAAAAACTCCAGCTTTACTCCACAGCATATCGCCTACTCTGAGGTGATCTCTGCCTAACATATAAAGCTATGTCAAACCCAGAGATGTTGGACATGCTACACCTAATGAAATCCCAATCCCTCTGAGCTACATGCTCTAGGGACCGAAACTTTGTCACCACAATAAACAGGACATGCTGGAGGGAAAGATTCCTGTCCCAGAGACTTCCCATACTCTGGAACAGGCTACCCATCTATGTCAAGCAAAGTTCTTCATTAGCACTCTTCAAGAAAAATCTTGATGAGTGGGTGGGAAATAGAAAATACACCCCGGGATCACGTCTGTGTCTCTGCTAGACAGTGGCATAGGAAAATAACTTTCTTGGGTGGCATAAGACAGGGAACCTTGTTATCTAGGTTTACATAGGCCCTTGGGCCAATAGCCTAGTACCTACCTATGAACCTATGAATCAAGGCATATTTGGAATATACACCAAACAAACGAAAAACTACTGAAAATTACGGGAGAAACTCAATAAGCAATGTCAAAAAAGCAAAGAAAATAAAAATAAAAATAAAAATAAAAACTTCCAAGTTTTGTAAAACTTGGAAGTTTTTATTTTCTTTGCTTTTTTGACATCGCTCATTGGGTTTCTTGCCTAATTTTCAGTACATTTGGAATATAAACAAACTTCAAAATATTTCAAAGATTCAGTTGTACCTATTCCATTAAAGGTCAAAGATCATTCCTCTTTGTAATTACAGTACATCAGAATGATATGAGATTCTTTAGTATTTACATGTAAATTATAAAAATGACCTGAGTTACTTGATTAAAAAGTTTTGAAAGTACTGGCCCCTGTACTACTAATTGACAGCTACAGCTCCTAAATGCTTTATACTATGCATGCCCCCCCCCCCCAGATTATCAATGGTATGTTCCCAGTTATTCTCCTTAGGGGTAATATATAATTATTGATCATGGGATAGGCTGGGACAATCTATAACCAAAGGTTATTTCAAGGACAAAAAGATAAATTGGATACGCCCACAAGGGCAGCTAGCCTAGTGATTACATATGAACCTATGAAAGAATAGTATACATTAAATCTGGGAAAGAACTTTGCATATCAACTAAATATATAGTAAGCAAACCCTGCTTGATTTTTGAACTATGACAAGAAACGGAAGAAAGCTGTTTATTAATTATTTAATCAATAGGACCTTTTAGTATAAATTAAGTGAAAGGGGATGTGCTTCTCCTGGTCCATATTTTAATTTTATTTGATGTGTGTAGATGAACAGATGACTATTCCATAAATATTTTTATATAATTTCTTAAAAATACTAATGGAATAACTTGGAAGGACATACCTTTAAATACTGTTAATAAAAAAGTGATGATAATTTATCAAAAGCTTTCTTTTCTATGTCTAATGAATCTATTGCTAATTGTAGAATAATGACATTAGCAATCCTTATAATATTATAGCGTTTCCTAACACACTGTCTTAGTTTTCCACTAGCCATATACGTATATTGGTCAGATTATATTGAAACATGGGAAATATTTAAACTTTTCTTTAATCTGGACTTTTTATCTGAAGACTGGATAATATATTTTCTTTCTATTATATAGCTAAGTGATTTTATGGTTCCAGTGTGATAAATGACCTGTAAATTTCCCCATTAAGTTTTAGTTTCTCTAAACTTTTCAGAATCTGGAAAGTAGAAAAAAGGCTCCAGCTTGACTTCTGACTCTTAGCATTTAAAAGAGTTGTTTTTCCCTTAATATGTTTATTGTTTGTCAAACTTGAACTATTCAGGATTTGGATATGTCCAAGAAATGCTCTATGAGAGTAGAAAAGTTCCTTCTCCATACTTGTACTCCCATGAGAACAGAGGGATAGTCCATCAGATGAAATGCATTTTGGTAAACCTATTATCTCCTTCAAGACTGACAGCCACTAAATCCTCCATGTATGGCACTAGAGTTTTAATCTTTGATTGAAAGATGTTATTCTTCATCTGTTTTGTGGAGACATACATAGAGAAACAGAATCTCACTCAACAAGTGGGTTTTCCCTGTACTTTTGAGGAGATAAGAAAGACACAGCATGTCTTGTGGAATACAGTAGTGGGAATAGTGTCTCATACTTCACTCCAACATCAATAATGACCCTATCATAGCCTGGTTCTGTGGTGCAAAGGGATGGAGCCCTGACTGTGCCCCAGGTGACCAAGGTTTGATTATGAGCACTAGCCCTGTAGGAGATAGGCAGGAAAAGGGAGGAGCAAACAGACATGAGCTGCTGTCTTCTACCAGAGGGTTAGAAGGGTGGTATGCACTCTGGAATCACCCTGGGTAGCGCAGTTTCCATAGAAGAGACTAAGGAAATCATTGCTCATGCTTTGAAAGAAGGTACAGGACTGCTTGAAAGACTAGCCCTTGTGGAAGTGAGGGGGTATCCTCCACAGCCAGTCCATTGCAAATCTCCTCCCTAGTGTTTCAGTAGGTGTATAAAAAGTTAGGGTTTAAAAGTAAAACTCTCAAGCCATCCAATAAGAGTCTGAATGATGGCCTATCCCAGCTAATCCTTAATCCAGTGATAGGAAATTAGTGATCAGGTTGACTGAATGGAGGCTTATGGACAGACAACAGGTACAAAGACAGCAAAAAAAAAAAAAGCAACAGCCATATCTTATATGTCATGACAGTTATGTAACCTGTTTAAGCTAGTTGCAGTATCCGTAGTAACTGGTGTATCTATTTTTCCTAGTCATGAAGCCATCAGTTATGAGTATATTACAGGATGCAGCATCTGCTTATATTCCCAGTCACTGTGTCTCTAGCATCCTAGACCCTGTGATATATGTACTCCAATGTCTCTAGCATCCTAGGCCCTGTGATATATGTATTCATGTGTCCCTAGCATCCTAGACCCAGTGCTATATGTACTGCTGTGTCCCTAGCATCCTAGACCCTGTGATATATGTACTCTTTCAATTCTTCCATTGTATGTTCTTGTATGCCAGTTTGTACATGGACAGAGAAAGACAAATTAGGTATAGTATATGTCCCATGATCTGGTTGAGGAGCAAGTAATCACCCAAAATGTAGAAAACATTCCAATCACCACGGTGAAGTTATCTTTATTTTATAATCTTTAAACAGATGCAAGTAAAACAACAAGCAAGCATCTTCATCATCATCAAATCCTTTTTTCCCATTTTCTACATGGAGTCTGGACATCATGTCAACTGGCATCATCTCTATCTATTCAATGCCACTCTCCTACCTTCTTCAGCACTCACGTCTAACTGTCACAGGTCTCTTATCACCTGCTGAATGCCATAATTTCCTCTTGCATTCTTTTTGAACATCCAAAATCTTCATCACCAGATTGTCTTCTACTTTTCTGCACATATGCCCAAATGACTGTAATCTGTTCTCTTTGACCTTTTCTGCAATTGGAGCTACTCTGGCCTCCGCTCTTATGCCCTCATTTCTCCATCTGTCCCACAGTGTGCATCCTACCACCCACCTCAGGCACCTCATCTCCATCACCTCTAACTCCCTCAATTGCTCTGTCTGTACTGCCCAGTTTTCTGTACCCTACAGAATTACTAGTCACACCACTGTTTTGTATACCTTACTTTTCAGCTTCTTTGGGATTCTTCTGTCATACACTACTCCTGACACTTTGTGCTAGTTGGCTACAGCCTCTCTTACTGTAGCTTTAACATCCTCATTCAGACTTCCTTTCTCCTCAACCACCCCTCCCAGATACTTGAATCTGTTAACCTGTTGCACTATTTTCTCTTCAATCTCAAGTGTCAGCTTCTTCTGCTGTCCCCCATTTGCTTCCATTACACTCTCTTATCTGTAATCAGTTTCATCACATGTGCCTTCAGTTTTGCATTCCATCCCCTATCCTTTGCTGAAGGTCTTGTTCAGAGTTTACCTGCAATGACACATTGTCTGCATACAGCAGCTCTGTTGATCTGTCCTCTGTAACCAGTTTGCCAGTGCAGTCCATCACCAGTATAAACAGCAGTGGGCTCAGAGCTGAACCTTGATACACACCCATTCCCACTGGGAACCCCTCTGTGATACTGAACACTGTTCTCAGTTGAGTCATTGGGTTATTGTATATAGCCTGCACTAATTCTACCAGTGTTTTGGGACATTGAACCACTGCAGGACTGCCCAAATGAGCTTTCTTGGGACCTAGTTATTTGCTTTCTCTAAGTTTAGGAATACCGATTTGGACTTTTTCCTATTTCTAGCTTCTTTTCAAGTATTTGCCTCACTGCAAACATTGAGTCAGTTGTGCTGTATGTTCCTCTGAATACAAACTGCTCATCTCCCATCTTACTTTCTACTTCCATATGTATTCATTTATTAATCACCCTCTCCAGAACTTTCATGTAATGTGACAGGAGTGTGATACCACTGTATCGCCCACAAGCTGTGCATGTCCCCTTTGTTCTTGTACACACTGGCACTAGTATACTTATTCTCTAGTCACCTGGGATATGTCTTTCTCTCTGTATTGCTATGACTACCCTCAGGTGGCATTTCTCCCCTGTCTCACCCAACATCTTTATCATATCTGCTGTGACCTCATATCAGCCTGCTGCTTTCCCTGACTTCATTTTCAGTAGTGCTGTTCTTACTTCATCTATGGTTGGTGCATCCTCTTCTCTCATCATAGCTGTGTCTGAGGCAGTACAGCTTTGGTGGAGTTTTCTTCATTCAGAAGCTGATGGAAGTACTCCTTCTATAATCCTTCAATTTCCTGTGGACTGGTGAGCAGGTTGTTGCTGACATCCCATATGAAGGAAGTCTGATGATGATCTCCTTTATCTTTCTCTCTTTGACTTGCAACCTGATATAGTTTATTTATGCCATCTACTGAGTCACTTTCCATAAGCCAGTAGAGTGCCTTTGATACCTTGTTCTTTGCTACTGCAACTCCTTTATTAGCCTCTTTATTATCCAACCAGTATTTCTCCTTAGCCTGGTCCATTTTTTTCTATTTCCAACATTTTCCTGTGCTCCTTCTTCCTTTTGATGACTTCCTGGACTTCTGCATTTCACCACCAGCTTTCCTTATGTACCTTATTTCCCTACCTGGCACATGCACATATCTGTTCTAGAGTCCTAACATGCTGTTTTGAGATGCTGCCATTCTTCTTCACCTCCACCTGTTTCCTCTTATTCTTGAGGAGCTAGAACCCAGAGTAATTCCTTAACTGTTGTGCTTTCTCTCCAGTCAACATCCAGGTCTTCAGCCTGGTCTCAGCTGACCTTACAGCCTTCTCTGACTAATGCTTGCTGATTGTGGTAACCAGTGTTTTATGCTGTGGGCCAACTGTTTCACTGGGGATGACTTTGCAATCACTGATTCTACCCCAGTGCCCTTTCCTTTCTAGGAGGAAGTCTACCTGAGTTGGATGTTGGCCACTCTTGTATGTGATCTTGTGACTGTCTCTCTTTCTGAAACCATGTGTTGGCTATTATCAATTCATTTGCCAGGCAGAAGTCTAGAATGGTTTCCCCTTCTTTATTCCTGTTGCCCCATCCATGTGAACCCAGCAGGTCCTCATATCCTTTTCTGTCTCTCCCAATATGTACATTCAGGTCATCTTTTATCAACACCAATTCATGTTGTCCTACTTTATCTGCTAAGTCCTGTCTGAATGCACCTTTTCCTCACTATCAGAGACCTGCTGTGGGGAATAGGCTGAGATTATGAATACCATCCTGTCATTACACTGGAGACTGATTGCCATGAGTCTGTCACTAATTCTGATGACATCACTCACTACCTTTTGAAACCTCTCCCTCGCCACAATTCCTGCACCATTTGTAAGCTTATCCTCCTCCTGAATAGTACACTCTGGATTGCAAGCTAAGTGGCTTTGCTGCACTGCCCTTCCATCTTGTCTTCTAGATACATAGGATGCCCAGCTTCCTCCTTACCATCTTTTCACCCATTTCCAAGCTCCATCTTTCCAGTGAACCTACATTGAGTGTAGAAATTTTTAGTTCATGTTCAGCAGGTTGAGTGGTTTTACATCCAGCTTTTGCTCAACAGAGATATCCCAGGTTACCCAAGCTGGGCAACTGTATACCAGACAGCCAGTAGCTTATTGATTGGCCAGTAGCTTATTGACCCAAAGTTGCCAGGTTTTATGGCAGGCACATACTGGTCAATAAGGGCACATACACCCCCCCCCCCCATTGTTAGCATGGGTCCTTGGCATAGGTCAAAATAGGTTGGGTCCACAACCCAGTTATCACATATTTTTTTTACAATTTGATGACTTTAGTCAACACGACCAAATCACCCAGATCCATATTTTTACACCAGTGAGTGGCAAGCCCTGCCACAGTCTGTGATCTGTGTTCTCCTATCTTGAGGATACTGAGCAGCACAGTAGATGCCCAAAGTAGTTGGTCTATACAACTCTTCTCCTTATAGGGCAACATCTAGAGTCTTTGCTGCTGCCCACAGAACCATTGTTGGGTGAGTCCGAAATGGAAACATTCAGCATATTTTTCGTGGGGTGGAAAAAAACCCACAGAGACACAGGAAGAACATGCAAGCTCCAAAC
>NC_056741.1:1710059065-1710214065 GCF_019279795.1 Protopterus annectens | reverse complement strand
CTGTTACAATGTTGCATTATATGGCAGAGTGTACGTTTGATGTACCATCCTTTTAATGAGGCTTTGAACTGTTCCTCATCTGCCTGAGTCAGTATTTCAGCTCAGATGGATGCAACATATCCCTTTAGACTTATCCAAAGAAATGTACAGTAATTTCTCCAATGTCCTGGACAAATTATCCATAGTCAGTATGACTACCTCTGATATGATCTAAAAATATGCCATAAGCATAACTACCCAGTAAACAAAACCAGGTAATAAATAAATATCTGTTCCTTACGTTTCCACGTATAAGACATATGAAACTCCCCGCTTATGTTGCCCACCACAATGTTTTGCATTTGAAACATAAAATGCCTTAAGAAGAGTACATTTGAAAAGGTTATTCCCAAACTGTCATGGGTAGAGGTGCATGCCTTCTTGCCTATTAATACAATTATATTTAATTTACCTCATAGCAGAAGGTGACAATAAGCTTGCCTAGTTTGCAGTTAAAATGAACTTAATATTATACCTCCCCTCCATACTGCCTTCCTCATCAACCTTTTCCACCTATACCATAATGTATTGAAGGAAATCATGTTTTCCCTTTCTTCTACCTTTCTTCTACTCATAGTGGCAGTCTACTCCATAAGTCCACAACCTTCTCTTTGAACAAAAAATTTATAAATGGTGAGTAGCTGGTACCTACAGTTTGCTATTAATTTGTTCTACATCTTCCTCTCCTTCTGATTTTTTTAATCAAGGTGGCTATGACTGCTCGCATTTCTATAACATGATCTTGTGCACCCATATCATGTCCCCCTTATCTCTTCTTTTCTCATTTGAGATGAGTTGTACCTCCTCAACTGTCTGGCCATATGCTTTACCCTCTGTCTGACACCTTTATGATGGCCTTCCTCTGGTCTCTTTTCCAGCAATCTGCTGTCCGTGTCATGGCCTCCAGAACTGCACTCAGTGTGCAAGGCATGACATGACCAGAGCCAAGAATATTGAGAATATTATCTCTTTGTTTTTGGAGTCTATCTCCCAAAGGTAAATCCCATAATTCTGTCTCCACTGCCTTCTCAGTCTGTTCCATGTATTCTAATCCTGTGGAAATCAACACCCTTGTATCATTTTCCTGCTCTGCTACCATCAGTTGCAATCCCCTAGGCACTACGTCTTAATGGGATTGGTGTGGTCCAAGCTGCACATTTTTTTCATTTATCTGCCATCTTTCTGGTGAGCTACTCACCTTTTCTGTGCCTTTCGTAGGATCCCCCCCCCCCCATCTCCCAAAGCCACATTTACTTTGTGTCAGCAGTGAGGAGACTAACCCAGCTCTTTGTCCTCAGATAAATATGAGACAAATACAGTAAGGAGCAGTGACCCTGCAATAGTGTCCAATATTGCACTTCTCAAATCCTAATAACATCCTTCTTTTTTTTTTTCAAAACAGGTTTATTGTTTTAACATATAAGAGAAATATCATAACAATTTTATACAAGTAATTAAAAATAGGTATTATTATAATATTCAACAAAACAACTAAAGTATTTACAAAGACATCCACTACAATCAGATCAATTAATTAAACTAAAATACCATGCTATTGAAATTAAAATTTTTTTAACAAATTTTGTAAATTATCCCATACAATAAAATAAGATGTTTTTCTATTTGTTCTAGTCCTAATTGTGTTTATTTCCATATGGCACACTATATTCATAACATTTTTAAATTCATTGAACGAAGGAGGTGTATCTGAAATCCAATTTCTAGTTATTATTTTCCTAGCCACTGCTAGAATAGACCATAACAAGGGAAGCTTAACCTTTTTAACACTTTGAGGTACAGGTGTGTTGAATAATATAAGAGATTTAGAAATAATGAAATTATCTGTAAAAAGAGCCTGCAAAAATTCATTAATTGACTTCCAGCACTCTTTCAATTTTATAGTCATAAAACATATGAGCCCAGTCAGCATTAATTTCTACATTACATCTCTTACATAGATTATCTTTATTATTTATTTTATTCATCATCAAAGGTGTATAAAAAGATCTATGTAAAAATTTCCATGTATAAAGTCTCCAGACAATGGAAGACGTAGTTCTATAAGCAGATTCCAATATATATTGTTTATCTTGTTGATTTGGTGGGTCCCCATTAATAGAAGTGAAATAATTCCAGTATGAATCTACACTGTAAAAAGTTTCTTGTCTGATAACTTTATGTATGTATGAAAGTTTACCTTTATCAGAAACTTTATGTTGTAAATTTAATATCAAGTAATCAATCAGTGTTGGAATAGATTCTTTAACAGTTATAGACATTAAATCTATTTTATTAATGAGATGTTGTCTAAAGGTCTGAACCTCTAACCAGCAAGTTTCTCTTAGATCAAATTCTTGTTTTAAGAAATCTAATAACATCCTTCTCACCACAACACTCATTGTCTCATCCTTCAGCCATGCTGCAATCCATGTCCTTAGTCTTAGTTCTAGTTCCAGTCCTTCTAGTATCCAAGCTGCCATGTTTGGAACTAATTCAAAACATTCACAAAATCCACATATATGTCTACTGAAATTGCCCTGTCAAATTTGTAAGTCAGTCACAGAACTGAATCAAGATGACAGCTCCTCCTGGCCATGAACAAGTATTGGTTGTGCCATGGAAACAGCTATGCTCTCAGAAAGCAAGTAGGAAGTTTGCAATGTGATGTTCTGGCAAATTACCCATATTGCTCATGTCATGGGAGGCAGCACATCAGGTCCATGTACTTTATCCACTTTTATGGTTGCCAGTTCCACACTACCTCCTCCATATATACTCTAGTTTCAGTTCACTCTTCTCCCTACTCTGTGCTACCTCCCCATCAGCATGGCCCCTTCCTCTAATTTCCTTGATGAAGAATTAAATGATGTATTCAGTCAATGTCCCTACAATACTCTCACATCCCTTCCTCGGTACTTCCTGCTATATAACTAAAAATAATATTTTCTATTTCTTGATGGCTTCTTCTGTCAATTTAATTTTAATCTTTACCTTAAATGCCCACAACTGCTTAATTGTACTTATGCTTGTCTTCTTGTAGGGTGCTTGAATGGTTCCTTAAACCTTACCCTCCACCCTTTGTATGCCCAGTCTATGCCCTAATCACTAGCCTGACATTCTATGCAGTCAGCATAATATAATTTAAACCACCACAGTCTTAATGTGCAATTCATTTGGTATTTAATGTAAAAACTTCAATGATAGGTTTAAATTAGTATTCTTTAAATATATGTTAAAATATTCTACAAAATGTTGCACGGCGACTGTACTTCAAGTATAAAATCACCAATGACTCCATACCACTAAGCCTACAGATGATAAATGTATATGTAAGTAACTATTTAGAAAACTGGGTAGAACAAGGAATATTAGAAGAAAAATATATGTATGATTTAAGTGTGCAGGATGCTGTTTGCCAGTATTTTATATCCTCCAAAAGGTCCATAGATCCTTGTTACACCACTTAAAAATCTAATTATTTCAGGTATTAATAACCATTTTGAGAAAACTGGAATGGCCATAAAAAATTTCTGAAAATCCACCTACGATTTAAATAAATTTATTTGAAAACATGCATAATTTTTTAAATAAAATGGAAAATACTCAAATGAAAAAAGGCTATGAAGGTGGCAGATTATGTGGTCAGCCTTTTCAGTAATATTAAACCACACAATGGAATTAATGTAGCAGGGTTGAGTTTTGGGCAATCTTCAAAACAATTAATGTGTGAACTTTTCAGACTATATCTGACAAACAATACTTTAAAATGCAGGTTCCTGTTTACAGACAAATAACATGACAGTGGGCATACATTTTGTTCCAATATAAAACAGCTTAGTGTTGGGACAATGGGAGACAGAGCTTTTGCCCTAAACAGGCTTCTTTCACAGTGTGACTGAGGCTTATTACTGCATCACACATCTTACTTTCTTACTAAATTCCAGATTACATTAAAAATATATATATTTTTAGTTCACTTTGTAACAAGAGATTTGGGTTTAGTGTTTAGCATGAGGAACCCAGTGCATATATAGATTGCATAGATATCAGTTTAGAGGGAGAATGGAATCAATTATTCTGCTCCAAGTTTTATAGAAAACAAAGAGATATATATAATTTCTAGTATGGAAACAGCTTTTACTCTGCATGTAAAGAAATCTCTACCCTTTGGAGAATTTTTTAAAACCTAAAAAAATAATACAAGTGGTACCTCACAATTCAACCACCTCACAACTCAACTGCTTTGCAATTCAATCACACTTCCGGCCACCTGGGCATCCTGCAATTCAACTGCTGATTCTCAATTCAACCCGGAAAGGAGGCTGAAAAGTTGTTTATTGTTTCCTGTTGTTATTGTCTTGTTTATGTAGCGCAGTTGTGTATTTTATGTGTTGTGAAGACATGAAGAAATGGGGCCAAAGAAGAGTGATACTGTCAGGAAAAATACGTGGCTGAGCATTGAAAAGAAGAAAGAAATCAGAGTAAAAATTGGGAGAGGAGGTAAAATAGGATGACAGAACAGTATGGCATGCCTAGATCTACCATATCAACATTTTGGAAAAATAGAGACATCATGGCTGTTAAGGTGTCAAAAGAAGCAACAAAAGTTTTGGATAAACATAGAAAAGCAATCCATGAAGATATGGAGAAGATGGCTCTTGTTTGGATCCAGGAGAGGCAGATAAAGGGAGATCCAATAACTCAGACCATGATCTGTGAGAAAGCTAAGCTCATCTTTGAAGACTTACAAAAAAAAAACTCCAGGAAGTAGCTCACAGAAAACAGAGGAATTTAAAGCAAGTAGGGGATGGCTGCACGGTGTTCTGAGACAAGGAGAGACAACTTGTGCTGAAAAAGAAGGTGCACAGAAATTTGTCAAGAAATTTGAAAGATTTATAGATGGAGAAGGCTATCTGCCAGAAGAGATTTTTAATTGCTATGAAACTGGGCTTTTCTGGAAAAGATTGTCAAGTAGGACTTACATAACCCAAGAAGAAACTAGGATTCCAGGTTACAAGCCTATGAAAGATAGGCTCACACTCCTCCTGGCAGCAAATGCCAGTGTTGACTTCAAGCTGAAGCATCTGCTGGTGTATCATTCAGAAAACCCAAGATGCTTTGGAAAAAAAGATTATAAAATCAAAACTACCTGTAATGTGAAAATCAAGCACAAAAGCTTGGGTAGACCAGTCAGTTTTTAAGGACTGGATTTTCAAGGAGTTTGCTCCAAGTGTCAGGAAGTACCTGACAGAAAACAATTTGCCAATGAAAGCTCTTCTGCTTCTGGACAATGCCTCTGTTTACCCATGACAGTTACAGAAAATTTTCAGATAGTCTATGATTTCATCAAGGTTCAGTTCCTGACTCCCAGCACAACTTCTCTCATTCAGCCCATGGATCAACAAGCCAATGCCTGCTTCAAGAAGCTCTACACAAAAGCACTCTTCTCAAGGATCTTTGACATGACCTGTTCTTCAGATAAAACACTGAAGGAATTCTGGAAGACTGAGTTCAACATTCTTCATGTCATATCATTCATCAAAAGTGCCCGAGATAGAGTGTGGTAGAAAGTCCTTCATGCAACCTTGAGGAGACTGGCTCCTTCCTTTTCCCAGGTGACACTGTGGATGAAGCAGCTGAAGATGATGAAGCAGCTGAACTGCTACAAGAAGATGTCCACGAGCTCACAATGGAGGAACTTGCAGCACTTTGCAATGAGCAGTTCAAAGAAAAAGAAAGGCAAAATTCTTCTAAGATGAGGACATCAGGAAAAAAGGACCTATGCCAACAGCTTGCATTAAATAACTTTTATCCAACTGGGAGAAAGTACAGGTTACAGCCTTGGAGTGGCACCCCAACACAGGTGACATCAACAGGATGATACTTGTTTAACAACACAATCATATACCACTTCAAGACCATCCTGAAAAAGAAGGAGAGACAAGTCACCCTGGACAATTTTTTTTCACCTACACCAGCCAAAGAACAGAGGGAACAGGCAGGACAGGGTGAAGAAGACTTCCTTTCCAACAACTAAAGACTAAATGGACTCTGGAAATAGTGTAAATATGGGGACTCATGTTCAGTTTTTGGCATGGACACTAGTGGGGCTGAGCAGAGAGAATGGGCACAGATGTATGAAGCTGACTCACCTGAATGAATGAGCCAAGCAGGGGAGCCACTGAGCAAAGACCTGGAGAGGAATTAAAAAAACAGACATACTAGTATACATTGTATTGTGTGTTATTATTTCCTTTGGGGGGGGGTCTAGATAGGAAACTGTTGTAAGATGTTTTAAGTTATAATGTTATTTCTTTTGTGGGTATGGCTAGGAAACTGTTCTAAGATGTTTTAAGTTATACTTTATATCACATTAAAGTGAACCAAATAAAACATTAATCATAATCAGAGCCTACAGATATTCATTTCATAACTGCTATTGCACAATGATGTAATTTGCATGCATTGTAGCTGGACGGGAAACATGGTAGCCTGCATTCTTCAATGGATTTAACATCAAATTTGTATGTGACATGTGCGTCACAGTTTTAGGAATGTACAGTAATTGTCCATTCCGCCAACATCCCTCTTCCACACCGTCTCCTCCATTTAAGAGATGTTCTACACTTCAAATAATGGTGAGCTACATTTTTTATTTATTTATTTATTTATTTGTGTGTATCTTTTTAATTTTATAATTTTGTTTGGGCCAGGAATGAATTAAACCATTTTCCATACATCTGTACAGCAAATGGCATCTCGCATTTCAACCTTTTCACAATTCAACCGTCATTCCGGAATAGATTATGGTTGAATTGAGAGGTACCACCTATATGAAGAAAGAAGATTAATTAAGACAACAGAAGATATTACTGAATGGTTGCAGGGAAATGGTTTCTCTAACATTGTTTTGGAAATAGCATGTAGTAAAGCAGCTGTCAAAGACATGAAAGAATTGTTATAGAAAGGAAATCAACACAATGTTAAGAAATCTTAATCCAACTATACTACCGCCACTACTAACCACAGTCAGAAATAGCTAGTTGTCTTTACATACGTTAACATCTTGTCTGACAACTTTGTTACTAATATTATAAACAAAAAAACTATCTTAACTTGCAACATTTACTGTATATACTGTTGATAATCAATATCTTGTTATTATATTAAAGCCAACAACCTGTAATGTTGTTTACTATTGCTGCAACTTTGTATCTCTATTTATCATGTACATGATGTGGAGCTTTTCTCCCCGGGCATCTGCTGAAAAAGGACCTGCGTCCAGTTGGAATTTCCCAGTAAACAAATGTAAATAAAATAAAATAAATAAATAAATAAAATAAATCCAGGGAACAGTATGATAAAACATGTAGTAAAAGACCAGGATATTTTGTTATAACTCAAATGTCATGTATGTATGATGGTAAGTAATTGGAGTATCTTGTCACATGCTTAGCACAAGAAATCCAGATGAAGCCAACATAATGTAGGAACAATGGTTTAAAACTAGGTACAGATTTTAAATACTGCTCTTATAAACTTAGAAAGTTGCTATAATATAATGTGTTGTGTTAACATGCATTTTCTGAAAGATGTTAATTTTGATTTTGTATTTGTGTTTCTTCCTACTTTATTTTGCTTTTGCGTCATCTTAAAAGTACTCAGTTGTATTTATTACTGCTTGGTGTAACACATTCTAAGCCTTTTAGTTTAAGCACTTGGGCTTTAGACCAGTTGTTTTACATTAAGAAGGTTTGTGGTCTGCACTGTAGTGGCAGAACAGGTAGCTTACATCCTTCTAAGTTGGGAACTGCTGATTGAGGGCTCAGTGTCTGTTATTCTAAAAGTGTATTAATTCTGGTTTAAGCACTTGGGCTTGAGGCCAGTTATTTTACATTAAGAGGGTTCGTGGTCTGCACTCTTGTGGGAGGAGAGGCTGGACTCTGCCCTTCTGAGCTGGGAATTTCTGGTTAAAGGCTTATAGTGCCTGCATATTTGAACTGCTTCTTACTGAAATTGGTACACCTTGTTTGCAGTAGCATAGACTAGATCCAGGCCTGCTGAATCTAGCTTTGTTTGTATAACTTGAGCACTAATCCAGGCATTCTTTAAAGTATTCAATTGTATTTATTACTGCTTGGTAGTAACTTGATTAAAGTGTAGCTATCATTATAAGTATTTTGGATTAAGCACTTGGGCTTCAGACCAGTTGTTTTACATTAGGAAGGTTTGTGGCCTGCACTGTGGTGGCAGGACAGGTAGCTTACATCCTTCAAAGTTGGGAACTGCTGATTGAGTGCTCAGTGTCTGTTATTCTAAAAGTGTATTAGTTCTGGTTTAAGCACTTGGGCTTCAGGCCAGTTATTTTACATTAAGAAGGTTTGTGGTCTGCACTCTTGTGGGAGGAGAGGCTGGACTCTGCCCTTCTGAGCTGGGAATTTCTGGTTAAAGGCTTATAGTGCCTGCATATTTGAACTGTTTCTTACTGAAATTGGTACACCTTGTTTGCTGTAGCATAGACTAGATCCAGGCCTGCTGAATCTAGCTTTGTTTGTATGCTTGTTGTTTGTTTGCTTGTTATTTCCCTGAAATGCTAATTCCACCTAAAACGTGGCTTTTCAGTGCTTCTCTGGATCCCTAGTGATATCTGCATTGCTTACTGTACTTATTTCCTTGTTTCACTTGAAAGAAAGTTACTGTTTGTCGTTTTTGCATTTAAGTTACCTGCAACACATTGCATTTAAGTTACCTGGCACTTACTCACTAAAGCAAATATATAAGTCAGCACTAAAAAATTAAAAGCACTACACCCTCACAAACTCCCCTTGAGTACCTTGTTCCCCATTGGCCCTTTTTTTCAATTATAAAGGAATTCCCAATACTATTCTAGCATGTCCAAAGGTCAGTTGTCAATCTCCTCTCCGGTCCAGCTGGTGAATCTGGGAATCTTGAGGCAATGTTACAACTGCCTCATGTACACAGACAACCCTCTCCTCCTCCCAACAAATTTCAACACATGTGAGAGATGCAACCATATAGCCAAACTGGAGGCTAAGCTCTCTCAACTCAGTACTGGCGTAACCAGTCAGGAGGAGAAGGAAACCACACTCACTACAATTCCAGTCTCACATAGACCTACCACGACAGCAAACCAAACACATAAACACACAAAAATATACTATGAGGCTCTAAATAAAAATCTGCCTAAGCAGTCCGAGACCTCCAAAGCAGACACCCAAGCAACCGCTACTGCAAAACAAAACACGTGCAACACATAGCTCACAAAGCCAGTGTGCCGAACAGTCACAGCCCTTAAGGCTAAACAACACACCTGATACACTTGTAATAGGTGACTCTATCATCAGACACACTGATGTCCCGCTCACCAGGCTGAACAAGGAGAAGGTCACGGTAAGCTGCCTGTCAGGCGCTAGGATCCGCCACATAACACAAGCACTCAGGTCACTCCAAGGCAAGTACAAATATGACTCAGTCATTGTCCATGCTGGTGTGAATGACCTGAGATGTACCTCCCTGGACTACATGAAAAGAGACATAGAGGAGCTCTCTGAGCATGTAGCCCAGGCCGGTATGACCCTGACCTTGAGTAGCATCTTACCCTCACCAAGAATGATGCCACAATATGAAGACAAGATGATCAATTTCAACAATTGGCTTAAATATTGGTGTCATTCAAAGGGGATCCAATGCCTGTCAGTCTGGGATGACATGCTCGACAAGCCACGATGCTTCACTAGGAATGGCTTGCACCTGTCACCCATGGGCTTTCGGATATTGGCAAAGGCTCTTGCTACCCCCATAGTGCCTTTTTTAGGCAAGGCTCAAAAGACAAACCCACCTCCATAGGTATCACAAGGGATAAGAAACTAAGAGTAATGCTACTCAACGCCAGAAGTCTAAACCTCAAGATGCACGCACTTGAAACTCTCCTTAGCATGGAGAACATCGATATCTGTGCAGTAACAGAAACCTGGTTCAAGGCTCCCGAGAGCACCCCAGCACTACCAGGTTATACCTCATACCATGCTTTTCGGCCCCAAAACTTGGACCGAACCACAAAAAGAGGAGGAGGATCAATATTTGTCAAAGATACCCACACCTCCAGGTTGGTGGCACAGCATGAAGCATCAGAGACTATCCATGTGCAACTAACAGTGGGTAAAACTGCTTTCCAGTTTATAGCCTGCTACAGACCACCCTCCCAAACCCAGGAACCCCACTCAGCCTTCCTGAGAACACTGGAAAATATGAAGTTCTCTCCAAAAACCATTATATTGGGCGACTTCAACTACCCAAACATAGACTGAGAGCATTACTCTAGCTCCAATACCCTAGCCCAAAGGTTCCTAGAATTTATAAACTCAAATGCTATGGAACAACTTGTTACCACTCCCACAAGAGGGGAAAACATACTGGACCTGATCATTACCAACATGGGGACTCTATGCTCCAGACCAGAAGTGTATCCCTCACTGGTAAGATCAGACCATAAACTAATCTCACTGGATATTCACATCCCGACCCCAACCCCTGCCCAGAAAACCACAGTGAAAAACTTCTCTAAAGCAAATTTCACACTCCTCAAAACCGAGGTGGAATCCTTCAAAGCCCCCGGGCCTGTGGAAAATACAGCCCAGACTGCAGAATCCTTTATAAACGCATTCTATGAACACCTTCAGGAATGCATGGATCATGCAATCCCAAATAAAACCAAGACCCAATCCTCCAAAGGCAGACATCCTGTCTGGTGGACCCCAGCCATAAACAAACTATACAATAGAAGGAGGAAGCTATTACATGATAGAGCAAAATCCCAAAAAGGGAAGGCATCTCTGATCAGTATTAGCAAAAAACTACGGGCACTCATAAAATCGTCTAAGGCCAGCTTTGAGAGAAAAATTGCACAGGACACTAAGGATAATCACAAGGCTTTCTTTAGTTATGTTAGGAACCTGGGTGGGAATTCCCAGATATGCTCAGAATTAGTCCAAAATGACAAAAAGTACACCGAACCCACAGACATTGCCAACATCCTAGCTGACAGGTTCAGCGCAAACTCCCCCCCCTCCCCACCAAAAGGGCAAATATCTATCCCAGCAGAGTGCTGCCCCCCTGACATCTCAGATGCTCAGGTAAGAGCCGCCCTCTCCAAAGCAAAAAACACAGCATCAATGGGACCAGACGGCGTCCTACATGAACTCCAAGAAGAGCTAAACCCAAACATAAAACTACTGTTCAATCTCAGCCTTACTACAGGATATGTACACAAAGAGTGGCGTACAGCAACAGTGGTCCCTCTCCACAAAGGTGGTGCCTCAACGGATCCTGGAAACTATCGCCCCATAAGCCTGACTAGCTTGGTCTGCAAAGCTATGGAAAGGATCATCATGGACCTCATAAATAAAGATATTGGGGACCTACAGACACTGGATCCTACACAGTTCGGCTTTGTTAAGGGCAGATCCTGCCTCTTAAACCAATTTGATTTCTTTGAAACAGTCATCAAGGCCATTGACGAGGGGAAGGTGGTCCACACAGCCTACCTGGACCTCGCAAAAGCCTTCGATACAATACCCCACTCGGGCATTATAGATAAGCTCACCAGCTTAAATATAAACCCCTATGTCACTAGAAGGGTTGCAAACTGGCTCAAGGACAGAACCCACATGGTTAGAATTCCTGGAGCCATGTCAGACTCCAAACCAGTTACAAGTGGCGTCCCACAAGGCTCAGTCCTGGGACCTCTCTTGTTCGGTATATATTTCTCGGAGGTACAGGCCAACACAGAAGGACTGTGGCTGACCAAGTTTGCAGATGACTGCAAACTGGGCTCCATAATCGACTCTCCAGCCGACACAAGCATCCTCCAAAAGGACCTCATAGAAACAGACAACTGGTGCCAGAGCCATGGCCTCAAGCTGTGTTTGTTCCTGCCGAAACCAGTTTGTTCTTCTTTGTAATGATTTAATTTTCATTACAATATACTTTGGAATACTGTATGCTGGCTCTGTGTGTTTTTTATCTTGATTCTACTTATTGAGAGCTGTGCATTTGCCTCACGCGCTGATGACCCCTTTTTTGGATTCCTCAAGCTAAATGCCAAAAAGTGTATAGTCATCCCCTTTGGCAAAAACAAAGTGCCCACAAATTACCACATAGGTGGTAATCCATTAAGTACAGAAGAAGTAATTAGGGACCTGGGGACCCAAGTTGATAGCAATCTCTCATTTGACAACCACGTGGCCAAAGTGGTTAGAAAAACATTTTATATAGCCCACCTAATCATGAAGGGATTCACATCTAGATCAGGGGAGGTCATCGTGCCTCTTTACTCATCCCTCATCAGGCCCATAATTGAGTACAATGCCCCTTTTGGGATGTACCTTACCAGACACCTGCAGCAACTGGAAAGACCCCAAAAGTACCTCACCAAGAGGATCAAATGGCTCAAACTGATGCCATATGCTGCCCGGTTAAAGAAACTCCAGCTCTACTCAGTGGCATACCGCCTGCTCAGAGGCGATCTGTGCCTGACGTATAAAGCCATGTCCAACCCAGAATTAATGGACATGCTGCACCTCAGAAAATCCAAATCCCATCGAGCTACGCGCTCAAGAGACTTGAACCTCAGCACTGAAATAAATAGGACATGCTGGAGGGACAGATTCATAACCCAGAGGCTCCCTTCACTCTGGAATAAAATCCCAGTCCAGGTTAGGCAGAGTCCCTCATTGCCTCTCTTCAAGAGGAATCTTGATGAGTGGATGGGAGATCGTAGGTTTACCCCGGGTATCACTTCTGTGTCACTGTTAGACAGAGGCACAGTATACTAACCTTGAAAAAGGGCATAGCAAAATTAATTTAAAATGGGTAGTGAAAGCCAAACACACTCTGGCTAGGCTTATAAATGCCCTAGGGCAGATAGCCTAGTATGAACCTATGAACCTATGAACCTATGAACCTATGAAACTCAAATGTCTGTTATTATTTAGTGACTTCAAATCTCAATGATTTGTCAGAAAACCACAAATTTTATGAGGAACAGACAAAAATATGAGGCAAATCTCTGGACATTCTGTGAAAATTGTGGCACTTGAGAGGTATATATTCTGGTGTTTGTTAAATTCTGTTGCACAACAAGGTGCTACATGCATGCCCATATGCATCTCATAAAAATGAAGATTTGCAAATGTTAGTGAAAAGTCATTTTGCTGGGAAAGGAAGTCAGAAACATTAGAAGACAGATATTTTTTGCGGGTCTTGTAACCTTTTATAGTATATATGGAACAGCGATGATTTAAAAAATCAATTGAACAGTTTACATGTTGTTCTGTCAGTAATATATGTAATAAAATTTGTCTGTCACAGAATAAAAAAACTTAACAGATACATAAAACAGAAGATATATACTAACTTTCCTGTAATGTATATGGAAGCAATCGGGATGATTTGTAGGCCTTAAATTTGTAGTGTTTGACTGACACAATATCATTATCAGCTGAAAATATAAAGAATGTATTAACCAGAAAACAGAGCACATCCAACACTATTCCTGGGATTCAATAACAATCATGTAGGCGCCGTGCTAAGCCTACACAGTGTAATCATGTTAGCACAAAGAGCAGCAGGGGGCACTGGCTCGTTTCTAAATTCAACTGCTTGCAAGAGTGCTTTGTTTACATTTTAGTGCTGTGTAAGTCACATGCTCCCACAGAGGCAGGATTTCCACACCAGCTTGTTAGCATACAGTGGGTCAGATTACACAAACTTCAGTGGAGGATGGTCATTCTCTGTAATCTTGACACTTAGTCCTTTTGTTTGTATCTTCCCACACCCGTAGGCTTTTACACTAGCTGATTGACTGGTTTAGCCTCAGCCAGAGATGCAGTCCAGTCACACTCAGATCTCCAGCCTATGTAGCAGTGAAATTATATTTATTTATTTTTATTTATTTATTTATTTCAGTTTGATTACCGGGGAAGTCCACTGGGCCAGTGGTGTGCCCATTTTCAGTGGAGGCCCGGGGAGAAAGGCTCCAATAAGCAATATGGTTACAAAGGTTACATAATGCAATGGTAAGTACATACATATATGGATACACAGGTTACATAATGCAATGGTAAATACATACCTCCTTTGGTATGTGCTTGCTTTTTGTGAAACTTAGTGTAATGATTATACCTGCCTGGGCAATTGTATTTGTTTCATGCTTGTTGCTACATGCCCTTCTCCCTTTGCTGGTAATTATTTTTCATATGGCAGCAGTAGTGTTGCTTAGTCATGCATGTACTCATGCAGACATACTTTTATAAAGACCGTTTCCCTCATTTCACACAACAGCATTGCTTTGGACAGTTACAACCTGGAAACAAACCCAGTGAAATTAAATCCTGTTACTGCACTAAAAGTATTTTCCCAGCAATCACACACTAACTGTATAGTACTGATTCCAACCAACTGAAGTTTTCTTCTTCCCTCCAGTGTGGTAAAATGTTTAGATCTTTCACTCCTTTCCTGAATATTTGACTGCAATACAGTTACACTGGTCACCATTCAAAAGTTGAGGTAAATGTAGTCTCTCTATTTCCATATATTTCATATCTGTGTGCATAAGTCTGTATGTAATATGTAATCTAAGTTTTTATTCATGTTGTTGTAAAAGCACATCCTTCTCATGTTTTACTGACTGGCTTCCAATTCAAGGCATTACTGAAGGTCTTTCAAATTTGTCACTCAGAGGGCTGTGTTGATCACACCATTTAACCCCCGTATGAAAATGGAAATAGTTTTATAAATAAGGGTGATGTGCAAAGCTGTAGTAACTCTCAGGGTGAAAAAACTGATCAGTCACAGCTTCAAATTATGGGAAAGAGTAGTGTTAAGAAGGGAGGTGATGATTACTGATCAGCAGTATGGTTTCATGCCAGAAAAGAGCACTACAGATGCGATGTTTGCTCTGAGAGTGTTGATGAAGAAGTGCAGAGAAGGTCAGAAGCAGTTGCATTGTGTCTTTGTGGACTTGGAGAAAGCATATGATAGGGTGTCTACAGAGGAGTTGTGGTATTCTATGAGGAAGTCGGCAGTGGCAGAGAATGTTTGTAACAGTGTTACAGGATATGTACGAGGGTAGTGTGACAGTGGTGAGGTCTGCAGTGGTAGTCACAGATCCGTGTAAGGTGGAGGTGGGATTACATCAAGCATCAGCTGTGAGACCTTTCTTATTTGCAATGGTGATGGACATTTTGACAGACGAGATCATACATGAGGCCCCATGTACTATGTTCCAAGATGACATTGTGATCTGTAGTGAGAGTAGGGACCTGGTTGAGGAGACCCTGGAGTGGTGGAGATATGCTCTATAGAGGAGAGGAATGAATGGCATGCATGACTATGACTGAGTATATGTGTGTGAATGACAGGGAGGATACAGGAATGGTGACGATGCATGCAACAGAGTTGTTCAAGGAGGATGAGATTAAGTACTTGTTATCAACAGTTAAGAGCAATGGTGAGTGTGCAACACATGTGAAGAAGAGGGTACAGGCAGGGTGGAATGGGTGGAGAAGAGTGTCAAGAGTGATTTGTGACAGACAGGTACCAGTAAGAGTGAAAGGGTAGGTCTACAAGAGGGTAGTGAGACCGGCTATGTTGTATGGATTGGAGACGGTGGCATGGACCAAAAGGCAGGAGTCTGAGCTGGAAGTGGCAGAGTTAAAGATGTTAAAATTTGCAATGGGTGTGATAAGGATGGACCAGATTAGGATTCAATATATTAGAGGCTCAGCTCAGGTTGGACGGTTTGGATACAAAGTCAGAGAGTCGAGATTGCGTTGCTTTGGACGTGCTGAGAAGTGATGCTCAGTATGTTGTGAAAAGTATGCTAAGGATGGCGCTGCTAGGTAAGAGCAAAAAACGAAGCCTTAACTTAAGATTTATGGATATGGTGACAGAGGAAGTTTAGGTGGTTGGTGTGACAATGCAGGATGCAGTGGACTGTTAAAAATGAAAACCAATGATCCGCTGTGGTGACCCTGTAAGGCAACAGGGGAAAGAGAAGACAAAGAAGATCAAGTTGGAAATAGATAATAATTTTAATAAATAAATGTATGTGTCATTATCTGTTTATCATATTCATTCCTTATGTTGTTTACAATGTATTAGCTGTATATATTTCTGTTATAGATCAACATATATTTCTATGTCTATACACACACACACATATATATATATATATATATATATATATATATGTATATATATATATATATATATATATATATATATATATATATATATATATATATATGTATATATATATATCTATATATATATATATATATATATATATATATATATAAATGTCTATCTATATATATATATATATATATATATATGTGTGTGTGTGGAGTTATACACACACACACACACACACACACACACACACACACACACACACACACACACCTGTCTCTGAATTTGTACATGTCTCTGTTTATGTATACAGACGTGCACATGCCTATCTGTGGGGTTGGTGGATATATTCACATATACATACATACATACATTCATACACTGGCATACAGGAGGTATTTTCACTAATGTGACAGTATAGCTGCTTCTAATAACATTTGTGTCACTGTCATTTTATTGCTAATTTTACAAATACATTTTTTTTTTAATTTGTCAGATGACACTGGAAAACTCATGCTACATAACTACACACCCATACATAAAGAATGCTAGAGTCTATGCTCTCTGCCCCACAATTGAGTATATTGTGCACTCAGAAGGTTTTTAACATAATCACTACACCTCAAAGACCACCCAGAACTGCATTACACAGGCCTATATATGTTGAGGTTCTCAACAAAAACAAACACAAAGGAGACCTCCGAGGCAAAAACACCTGAGAAAATACAGTTGTGTACACTTACCATAAATGTAGATATTCGAGTGTATTCACTGTTGCAGTCATCACATTTGGGTTATTTGCTTGCAGTAGCCCTCAGTGGGCCTGATAAGCAAAGTGTTGGTTCCTGCGTTGGTTGCTGTCTCTTCTTCTGTGACGTTAGGTCGTCAGCGGTATAAAACATACAGCCAATGCCATTACATCAGTTTTTCTTGCCCCAGATGTCAGGTGTCCCCCTTATGGGAAGCAATTAAATATATATATATATACAAGGTTATACCTCCACCAAAAAAACAAATACACCGAAATACTTTTAAGCATAGTAAAGGAGAGTAGAGGTATAGCCAAAACAAGCCAGGGTGCTGGAGGTAGGGTAACCAGGACTGCAACAGTGAATACACCCGAGCAGCTACATTTATGGTAAGTGTACAAAACTGTACTATGTTCTTCGTGTTTCACTGTTGCAGTCATCACATTTGGGTAGATTCCCAAAGCTAAGGATGGCAGGAGGAATTTAGATAGCATTAGGACCAGCTATAAGGCCCTGCAAGACTGCAGTGGCAAAGCCAGCTCTGGATTTAGAGAAATTAGCAAATAGTAATGCTTGGTGAAAGTATGTACAGAACCCCAGGTAGCAGCTTCTAGGATGTCCCTGATAGGGATGTCTCTGAGAAAGGCTGTAGAGGTAGATGCAGCCCTGGTTGAGTGGGGTCTGATCCCCTGTGGGATAGGTTTTCCATGGTGCTTATAGCATAAATGAATGCAATGGCCTATCCATTTAGAAATGGTTTGCTTTGAAATAGCCTTCCCCTCTGTCCCCGCAGCAAATGCCACCAGCAGTTGTTCACATTTCCTTAGAGATTTAGTCCTGTCCAAGTAGAATCTAAGTTGTCTGTGCACATCTAAGGAGTGCAGTATCTGTCCCCCGTTGTGCTGTGTATTAGGAAAGAAGGTTGGCAAATAAATGGACTGATTAACAGCCACACTCGATTCCACCTTGGGCATGAAGGAGGGATTGGTTCTGAGGGACACCGTGTCCGCATGAAAGATGATGAAAGGCTCCACTGCCATAAGGGCCTGTAATTCAGATACCCTTCTTGCTGAAGTGATTGCTAAAAGGAAAGCTATTTTCTAGGAAAGGAATTTTAAATCTGCATTAGCATCTGACTCGAATGGAGGAAGAGTGAGTTTCTCCAATGCAAAGTTAAGGTCCCAGGCTGGAGTTGGAGCTCTCCTGGGTGGTCTTAAAATTTTTCACCCCTCTGAGGAACTGATTGAGCAGTGGATGAGAGAAGAGGGGAGTTTCTGTGTTATAATGAGCTGAAATGGCTGAGGCGTGACTTTTGATGGAGGAAAAAGAAAGGCCCTTGTGGAGCATCTCAGTTAAGTATTGTAAAATCTGAGGTAAATTAGGTGCTGCTTATGCTCATCCCTTGATATTGGTTCCAGGCACAGAATCTTTTCCATTTCTCAAAATAAGTTTTTCTAGTACTAGGCCTTCTTGCCTATAAAATGATATCCATCACTGGTTTACTGAGGGATGGTAAAGGAGAGATTAGGTAATTAGCCAGGCTGCTAGGTTCAGTGTTTGAAGCTGAGGGTGCACAATCTGGTTCTCCTGCTGAGACAACAGTGTATGGGTCTGAGGCAGGTGCCATGGGGCCAACAGTGACACACTGTGCAAGAGTGGGTACCAGTGTTGGCGTGGCCAGCTTGGTGCAATCACAATCGTCCTTGGTTTGTCCTGTTTGATCTTTACTAGTACTTTGGAGAGGCAGAGGAGGAAAGTCATAAACTGATAGGCTTTTCCTGCTGAAGGACAGAGCATCCACATTCCAAGCTTGTTTGTGGGGAGTCCTTTTGCAAAATCTGTCCAATTGATACTTCTGGGGGGAGGCAAACAGGTCTATATCTGGGTTTCCCCCATTTGTTTGTCAACATGTTGAAAATCTTTGAATTCAGTTTCCACTCATGTGGGTCCATGAGTTTTCTGCTTAGTCCATCTGCCAGTGTATTTACTTTTCCTGGCAGGAATTGAGCTTGTAGATGCACTTGGTAGCTCAAGGCTGTGTTCCACAATGCCATGGCTAGTCTGCAGAGGCCGTGAGAATGGGCACCCCCTGCTTCTTTATGTACCACATAACATTGGTGTTGTCCGTCTTTACCATTAATTGTCCTGGAAGAATGTGGTCCTTGAAGGCTGTCAGAGCCTTCTGTACAGCTAACACTTCTTTTTGATTTATATGCAGGTGCATTTGACTTGGGTTCCATTTGCCCTGAATGCACTTCCCTGCCAGGTGAGCTCCCCATGCATAGTCTGATGCATCTGTTGTTAGGGTTTGGGTGGCAGGGGGTAGAGTCAATTGTAGTCCCTTGTTTTGGTGGCAGGCCTCTGCCAGCCAAAGCAACTCTAGGCATAGGAAAGGTATGATAGGAATCATTGCTTCTAGGTCCTGAGAAGATTCTCAAAATGGACACCACAGGCTTTTTAGATACCATTGTAGTTTCCTCATATGCAGCCTTGCATATGGAATTAGAAGAATGCAGGAGGGCATGAACCCCAAGGTTTGCAGTATTTGCCTTGCAGATAGTAGGGTTTTTGTGTCCACTACTTTGAAGTAGGTTGTCAAATGAATTTGTTTCTCTGGTGTGAGGAAAGCCATCTGGGAAGTTGTATTCAAGCTTGCTCCCAGTTATATAATTTGTTGACAGGGTACCAGGTGTAATTTCTTTTCGTTTATAGTGTACCCCAGACAAGTTACACCCTTTGTACAAAGGGCAGATGATTCAAAAGTATGTCCTGGCTTTCTACCTGAATTAGACAATAGTCCAGGTATGGGTATATTTGAATATGTCTTTGCCTGCAAAATGCAATGACTGGAGTTGGCACTTTGTAAATACCCTGGGCACAGTAGATAAGTCAAAGGGTAGTGCAGAGAACTGATAATGCGTGAAGTCTGCTTTGAAGCTTAGGTATCTTCTGCAAGATTCCCTCATTGGGATGTGCAGGTATGCTTCCTTTACATCTAGTGTTGCCAAACAGGCATCTTTGCCTAGCATAGGAAGCAACCGGTGAAGAGTCAGCATCTTGAATTTTGGAATCACCAAAAAGGTGTTTAAAGTAGACAGGTCCAGGATAGGATGCCATGAATTGTCGTTTCTGGGTACCAGAAAAAGTCTGTAGTAGAAACCTTGTCCCTTTTCCTCTTCTGGTACCAATTGAATAGCCCCTATGCTTAAGAGAGAGAGTACTTGCTTTTGGGCCTCTGCCCACTGATTTGAGGGTAGATATGGCCAACCACTTGGGGTTGGTAACATGTGGAAGTGAAATCTGTATCCTTGGGACACTTGATTTAAAAGCCATTTGTCCTGGGTAATGAGTTCCCAATTCTTTGCATGCAGAGCAATTTTTCCCCTCAAAGAGGCAGTCAGCTGAGAAGTGCTTTGAAGTTTTACAAAGAAGTCACTGAGACAGTTTACCATAGGGGGAGTTTTATTACTCCCTGATTTGGAAGTAGGGGCCCCCCACTGCTTAGTCCTGTGCGTAGCCTGGGACTGAAGCTTGGGTGCTGTGCTGGATCTGGTTGAATGTGGCCTAATGCCCTTAGGCACTGGTTTGCCATTTTGAGTAGCAGAAACAAATGCAGTGACCTATCCACTTTGAAATAGTCTGCTTGGAGATAGCCTTTCCTTGTGATGCTGTGGCATATGCCACTAGTAATTGCTCTGTCTTTCTGAAAACTTTAGTTTTGTCCAAGTAGAATCTAAGTTGTCTGTGTACATCCAAAGAATGCAGAATTTTCTCCCCCTTGTTCTGTGGATTTGGATAAAAAGTTGGCAAATGAATTGTTTGGTTAAGGGCTACACTGTATATCACCTTAGGCATAAATGTATGGCTTGTTCTCAGAGAGAGACCCTGTCTGGACAGAAAATGATAAAGGGTTCCACAGTCATGAGAGCCTGTAGCTCTGAAACTCATCTTGCAGAAGTTATTGCTAGGAGCAGAGCTGTTTTCCAAGATGAGAACTTTATGTCTGCAGTAGCAGCTGGCTCAAAAGGAGGTAAGGTGAGTTTTTCAGTCATAATTGAGGTCACATGCAGGTGTTGGTGTTCTCCTTGGAGGCCTTAAGTTTTTGGCTCCTCTGAGGTACTGCCTTAATAAACAATGAGAAAAGAGTGTTGGCTCTGTATTGTAATGAGCCAAAATGGCAGAGGCATGGATTTTAATTGATGAAAAAGATAGGCCTTTGTCCAGCATCTCAGTTAAATATTACAAAATCTGAGGAATATTTGGGACAGCTGTATCAGTTCCTTGAGCTTGGTTCCAAGGTAAAATCTCTTCCATTTCCCAGCATAGGATTTGCTAGTACTAGGCCTTCTGGCTTCTAAAATGACATCCATTACAGCTTTACTGAGAAGTGTGGTTTGTATGGTTACATTATCCGCCATGCTGCCAGGTTTAGAGTCCTGAGTTGGCTGTGCAGGATCTGATTGTCTTGTTGGGACAGTAGATGAGGTATTTGAGGTAAGGTCCAGGATGGGCATTGGGCCAAGTTCCTTAGGATTGGATACCAGTACTGGTGCAGCCAGTCTGGGGCAATCAGAATCATTTTTGGTCTCTCCTGCCTGACCTTTAGGAGTACTTTGGGGAGGAGAGGCAGTGGAGGAAAGGCATATACTGATAGGTTTGTCCAGTTGAAAGATAAGGTGTCCACTTTCCAAGCTTGTCTGTGATAAGTCCTTGTGCAGAATCTTCTTAGTTGATTGTTTTGAGGGGAGGCAAATAGATCTATGTCTGGGCATCCCCATTCCATTGTTATCATGCTAAAGACTTGTGGATCCAGGTGCCACTCGTGGGGATCCATGAGGTTTCTGCTTAGTTCGTCTGCCAGAGTATTTTCCTTTCCTGGCAGGAATTGTGCCTGCAGATGAACCTGGTAAGTCAATGCTGTGTCCCATAAAGTCATGGCTAGTCTGAATAGGGGGTAAGAATGAGTTCCCCCCCTGCTTGTTTATGTACCACATGTCTGTCTTTATCAGTAGTTGTCCCAGATGAAGTAGGTCCTTGAAGGCTGTCAGGGCATTTTGAACAGCTAGCATCTCTTTTTGATTGATATGTAGATGCTTTTGGTTTGTGGACCAGGTGCCCTCAATGCCTCTTCCTGCAATGTGTGTCCCCCATACATAATCTGATCCATCCGTCGTTAGGCTCTGCCTGGCTGGGGGTAGTGTGAATGGCTGTCCCTTGTTTTGGTGACAAGCCTTTGTCCACCATCGAAATTCCTTTTGCAGGCAGGGGATTAGAATAATCATTGTTTCCAGACTGTGGCAATGTTGTGTCCAGACACTTTTCAGGTACCATTGAATTTTCCTCATATGCAGTCTTGCATATGGAATTAATACGATGCAGGATGCCATGAAGCCCAAAAACTGCAGAATTTTCCTTGCAGATAACTGGGCCTTTGTTGCCATTTCCTTGAAATAGGTAGTCAGTTGCCTTTGTTTGTCTGGAGTGAGATAAGCCATCTGGGCAGTTGTATTTAAGCTTCCACCCAGGAATATTATCTCTTGAGAGGGTACTAGTTTTGATTTCTTTTTGTTGCCTGTGTACCCTAGGCATGTTAAAAGCCTTATCACAAAAGTCAGATGCTGTAGTAGAATGTCCTTGTTCTCTGCTTGTATGAGGCAGTCGTCCAAATAAGGATATATTTGTATTCCTTTTGGTCTACAGTAAGCAATTACTGGTGCCAGGCACTTTGTGAAGACCCTGGGCACAGTAGATAAGCCAAAGGGCAGTGCAGAGAATTGGTAATGCTTTGAGCCAGCCTTGAATTTGAGTTATCTTCTGCATGATTGTCTGATTGGGACATGCAGGTATGCCTCCTTTAGGTCTAAAGTCACGAGCCAAGCCTTGCTGCCCAGTATGGGTAGAAGCTGCTGTAAGGTCAACATCTTGAATTTTGGTATATGCACGAAAGTGTTTAGAATAGATAGGTCCAGTATTGGTCTCCATGCTTTGTCCTCTCTGGGTACCAAGAACAGTCTTGAGTAAAATCCTTGTCCTTGCTCTTGCTGTGGCACTTGTTGAATTGCCCTCATGTCCATGAGAGCAGCGACTTGGTTCTGAGTCTTTACACATTTATTTTTTTTGGCAGGTATGGCCATCCTTTTGCTCTTGGCAGGGTATGGAAATGAAACTTGTAGCCTTGTGACACTATGTCTAGAATCCATTTGTCCTGTGTTATAATGTGCCAATTTTGAGAAAAAAGTGCTAGTTGTCCACCTAAGGGTGCTGCCAGAAGATAAGTGCTTGGTGCAGACAGGGGGAAGTCATTGTGACTGTTTCCTGTATGGTTGTGATTTGTCTTCTCCACCTTTGGAGATAGGGGCACTGCACTGCTTAGACCTGTAGGAACCTTGCGGCTGTTATCTGCCTCTAGGGCATCTGGATCTGCCCCTTTGAGGTCTGTCTGAGACTGGAAAGCACCAATTCTTTGTAGGCCAGTATCTGCTAAATCTAGGTGGCTGTACCTGTAAGAAATCTTTGACCGTTTGCATAGATTTAGCTTTGTCCTCCATTTTCTTTAACACCTATTCTGCCTTAACACCAAACAAGGTATCATGCTGTAAAGGAGCATCTAATAATTTTGCTTTAACATGGTCAGGCAGATTTTGTTCCTTTAACCAAGCATGCCTCCTAATGACAGAACCTGTAACAGCGGCCCTGCAGGAGGCCTCCAGAGAATCGAACCCACATTGCAAAGTATGCTTTCCAACTTGTTCAGCTGCATGTAATAAATCCTGCTTTTCTTTGTTTTCTGCACATTCAGAATTAGCCATCATTTTCTGTTTAAGCAGTGTCATGATATATTGCTGATATTTAAGCATATGAAACTAGCAATTTAAAGCCCTTATAGCCAGAGTAGTAGATGTGTAAATCTTTTTCCCCATCTATCCAGTGCCCTAGAATCCCTGTCAGAGGGGGTAGGGTTTTTTGCAGTAGAAGCCTTGACCCCTTTCAGACCCTGTGAAATGGTTTCTGGGTCAGCAGTAGGGTTTTTGAAAAGGAATTTATGAGAGTCAGGGACCTTGTAGTATCTGTCCGGCTTAACAGGAGCTGGACATAAAGATTCAGGGGTCACACTAGACTCCGAGAATACATCATGTACAATGTCTAACACAGGTGGAATAGCTAGTGGTCTGTGTTGAGGTAGTAAAAGGAAGTCTCTGAGCCTTTTCTTAGATTCTGAAAAATCTTGGCTCTCCCAGTGGAAGTGCTCCCTCATGGTATGCAAGGTTTCCCCAAAAGAGTAGTCCTCAGGAGGAGAAGCTGAAGGAATTGACTCTTCAGCATCAGAATCCTCATGGGGAGAAGAGAATATTCCTGATCAGAAGAGGAATCAGAAGAAATGGAAACCTGATCTGAAGATTCATAGTCTGTCTCTTGCCTAGGCCTCTTATCAGGAGGGGGATGGGGACCCCTGATCAAGGTAATTAAGTCTTCGGCCATTTTGAGCATCTGTTTTTTGGGCATGGAGGCCTGTCCTTGCAGATGGTGAACTTGTTTCTTTGCCTTTAAAGGTGTTTTAGCCTTTGTCTTTGATGTCAGTTTAATATATAATTGTTTGGGTCTGAATACACCCTCAGAAGCCGATGCCTGCTCAGTGGCTCCGGACCCATCTGAGGGAATTATCTCCGAGGCTCCAATACCTTGAGTTTTTTGCGGCCTGTCCAACTCCACGTGGGAGTTGGTAGCGGCCTGCCACTCTAAAGTAGCGGGCATCAGGGGCTGCGAAAGCGCCTCACTGAGGACCGGCGAACCGGCGATTTGCTTAGAAGAAGCTTCGTCGTCAGTTTTGGACCTCGGTTGCCTGTCTTTTTCTTTTAATTTTTTGTGAACTCCAGTAGTTGGATGGCTATCCCAAAACATTGTATAATTAAATCTTCGCCCAAAATAGCTTAATGCAAAATCGTACCGACGCTTAATAGTCCGTTGGTTAAATCTAGCACAAAAACGACAACTCGCAACATCGTGATCAGGGCCTAGGCAAGGAATACAATAAGAATGAAAGTCCTTATGAGGTATTTGCTTCCCACAAGAAGCACAATTATTAACTTTTTCTGACATCGGTGTGGAGCAAGAAAAAAGTTTCCCCAATGGGGTACGTAGCTTTAAATGAAGACTTTGGATCTGAAACTCGAACACGAAAATTTCAGGAGTCAGCCGACCGGCACTTGCGAACTGCTTCTGCTTCGGGCACCACGCAGCAATAAAGACTAAATAAAATGGCGTCAGCTGCATCTTTTATACCCCAGATGACCTGATGTCAGGGAAGAGGCGACAGCAACCGATGCAGGACCCAAGACTTTGGAATTCAGGCCGACTGAGGGCAACCTGCCAACAGGATAACCCAAATGTAATGACTGCAACAGTGAAACACGAAGAACATCATGTAAATGACTCCCAGCTTAATTGACCCTACAACCCTCACTAACTCCATAAAAACAGAAATAAATACCTCAAAACTCATTCCCCGGGATTCATGAAGCTTGGCGCAAGGCCGGTGTAAGGCCTGTGCCGGCCATGCGGCGTATATATGGTGTAGTAGCGCCATATGCATATTAATGAAGGTGCGCTGCCACCACATCCACATGCATAGGAAACGTGCGCGAGTGCATGGGGCGTTTCTAAGTTGCGCCCGGAGGCGTGTCAATGTCGGCTGTCGATGAGCAACCTAAACTGCTGAATATTATAGTCTGCCTGCAATAGTAATAGCACCTATCAGCGACCGTGGATAATGAAACGTATGCAAAGCATGCAAGACAGTTCCTGGCCACACAAAATTGAGAATCAAACAGAAATGCATGCAACACAATATGAGTTTCCATCCTTGGAACAAATGATATTTAAAATCATGTGCCTGTAAAGTACTGCACTGTAAGTAGTTATACCCAGTGGAAGTGAAGAGCATCATGTCAGCGCGCCGCCAATACACACTTCCTGCCCCATGGGCAGGGTCACCAGCAGTCCCACATTGATAGTGATAGTACACAGCTGGGCAGTTGTGGCCATATAACAATTGTAAAGAAACCTGACAGTCCATATTGTATACCAAAATCACACAAACATATGAATATTAAAATGTGCTATACACATGAAAAGGAACGTAACCGGCACATACACATAGGATGGTATATGCGGAACCGGGACATCTAAATGCAGAACCCATGCATGCATAATGCAATACGCAACATCCCCTGTATAGCACATAACCCGGACCCATGTCCGAATGTCCACCAAATCCAGCTACCAGCCTTGCGCAGCCATACACCTACACATAGTGAGTATTACCCATATGTAGTAGGAAGTATCACCCTAGGCAGTGTCAGGATTGCAAACTATGTATCCCACGTTTATAAACATCCCATCACAGTTTCGTAAATCCAAATGCCCGCGCGTTCATATTTTGGCAAAATGTGTGTACATCCCGTGTGGGATAAGTAACCTGTTTAAACATCAGAGTTGTTTACATGCCACGATGTCTAGTACTGTACACATCTGGACAAAAGTTGTATGTGTAGTCATGGTACTGTTCAGTTTCTAGATGGACATGCAAAACATACTACACAGGACGGAACATATATATATATATATGTATGTATATATATATATATATATATATATATATATATATATATATATATCTACAAACACATACAACATGACTGTCCACCATGCAGGTCTCCCCACATGAATTATCGACAGAATATATCTACTCAATCACATACCGACACCACACCTCTCAACCTATTACAGCAACAAAATCTGGACAAAGCCTAAAATGATGGGTGGACAAATAGGGACAGATGTAAATACTGCACTCACAAACTTCTAAAGTTCACAGAATAATAGTATGTACATTAGCATGAAATGTTATGAAGGATGTGGGGTAGTCCCCGAGTATTACAGAGGTCCGTACATATTTACAGTAACAAACCTTCACATTTGTTTACTGTACTACTGCATACCTGTAGTTAATTCATGTCCAAAATAATAATCCTCATATGAATGAATACAGGAAATAGTCAAATGTGAATGGGAACACTACTCACCGTAGATTATGTATTGTAACCACCCCCACCCATATTATGTATTGCCAACATAATAAGCTGCTGACAGGTGCCCAAACACCTGTGTCTGTAAACACAGGTAAAATGTATAAAATGGACAAACTCTGTCCATGTGCTTTGTCTGACATTTGAACATGGTCAGGGCAGTTCCGTTCACCAGGCAGACAAGTCTAAACCCAGATCACCACATGAACACCCTGACAATCAAAGACTTGTATGTGCCAGGACTATAAGCCTTGGAGTTCTGAATATCCCTGGAGTGATTAAATATGCAGCTTGGGTTCAGAGCAGGAGGGAATAGGGAATGTGTAATATGTAGTACCGCGTTTTTCCCAGCAGGAGAATGGATGCCTGTGTTGTAAGTGAAGCGGTGAGGCATATGTTAATGTAGCTATGTACTATGGGCATGCATTTAAATGAAAACACGCTGCCCAAAGGTATCGACTCAATTCTGCACAATCCTCAAAAGAGAAGAAGTTCCACTGGAAACCAAATGTTAAAATGTTGAAATGTTTAATCACGAACAGAGAACACAGCACAATACACCAGGGTTAAGCGCTTTCATCTAAAATTAGACTTCATCAGAACCCTGAGCAGAGAAATAGAACTCAATTATATACAAAATTCAATTAAATTAGGCGCCAAAAATCTTAAGCAACACACATAATTCTCACAAATAATATTCACACAAGTAACACAATAATGATATGTATATAACCCACAGAAACAGATATTCACATATATAAAAATTCTGCTACACATGTTAAAATGTTTATAAAAAAATATATATATATATATATATGTGTATGTATGTATGTTAAACTTGCAAAAAGGGCTTAATACTAATAAAATCATTCACCCCTGGGTAGCAAGTTGCATTAGTTCTAAACTGCCAAATTGCCTCTTTTTTGGCCAAATTCACTTTCCAATTCCCCCCACTAGGAATAATATCGACCCTATCTATAATAAAAAACTTAAAATAATGGGTACTGTCATACAATGAAACATGATGAGCTAGAGCATTCTTAACATCACCTTTTCTAATTTTATACAAGTGTTCATAAATACGTTTTCTAAAAGGCCTCACGGTCTTACCAATATAAAACGCGGAACATTTGGAACATGTTGCTAAATATACCACTCTAGAGGTCTGACAATTACCACCGTTACTCTTAACGTATGTTTTGTTAAAATTGTCCAACCTAACCCCACTGGTTTCAAAAATGGACGAACACTGACCACAGTGCCCACATTTCTTTGTAGTACCCAGACTAAATCTTGATACTTTCTTTAACTCAAGTAGATTTTTAATATTGGGACCCATTCTAAACACAAAACTAGGTTGGCTGCCCAAAATATTAACACAATCATTATCAGATTGTAAAATTTTCCAGCATTCAAAAATTATATTTTTAAGGTGTTGTACATATGGAGAAAATGTCAAAACACAAACTCTAGATTTGTGTGTGGAAGGGGATGAACAATTTTTCCTAGGAAAATCACCCTTTCCTAAAATAGGAAAGAATTTATTACCCCATTCACGTGTAACATAAGAAATAACATCACTTAACATACCATTCGGGTAACCCTATCCAAAACATAGATCTAACAAGTTCAATTCCTTACCATAACAGATTTGGTAGATGACATGCAGGCAGCTCTGCATTGCCCTTAAATATATTCTTAAAGGTATACCTGGGATGGTCACTTGAAAAATGCAAGTAATTATTCAAAAAAGCGTTCTCACGATATATCCTAGAATCAAATCCATTAGCTGAATGACTGAAAGTATCCAAATAGGCAATCCCAGTAGAAGAAAACTGATGGGTGAAGCGTAAAAAATCTGTGGATTGATTAATGTAATCCATAAAATCAGAAATCTCAGTAACAGACCCGTTCCACAGGATGAACAAATCATCCAAATATCTACTGTAAAAATGATCTTAGACGAAAATAAAAGTTTCCGCATAAAGATCGAAGATGGGCATGACCACGGTGCCCCCATTGCCACCTTTCTGTCTATAACTTCCTTCAAAACTAATGACATCATAACCAAAGATGACATCGGATCCCGCAACCTGAAATGGAAGTTATTCAAAATAATAAACCTATGTTCGATTTCAAAACAAATTGTCGATGGTCAGAAAATTCTGTTCAATCAGGGATACTTCAGAAAGACCAAGAATTTGGGGAAGTTTGTTCATGAACGATGACCGCACATTAGGAAAGTTTTGATCATCATCAGAAACTGTAGAATGAGTTGTTAAAATCAACGTCTTAATGAACATAATGTCTTAGAAATATTCTTCGATATAAGATCATTTTACGCTTCACATTGATTCATTGAGAAATCATCATAATAGATTTCAAAATTTTAGTCATAGCATTAACATAGTCCACATTATTAAAAAACGTGTTTTTTAATAATGTGGACTATGTTAATGCTATGACTAAAATTGTTTTGGAATCTGGTAACTATGAAGTGGTTTCTCTCAATGAAATCAATGTAGGGTACCGTAAAATTGATCTTGCTATCGAGGAATATTTACTTAACAACAGGATTTCTAAAGACATTTATGATTTCATTAAGGTTGATTTTCCAGTTTTGGCAACCATTTTTGGCATTCCTAAGGTCCACAAGTGTGTTTCCAACCCGCCTTTCAGACCCATAGTTTCTGGTGGTAAGTCAAAAACCTTTCCTATTGGTACGGTCATCGACCGATGGACCAAACCGTTGTATGAGAGAATTCCCCACCTTGTTAAAGATTCTTGGTCTTTCTTGGGGAAATTATCCCCTGAGTTGTGGGACAAGGATTTAATTTTTCTGACCATCGACTTAGTCGACTTGTTTTCATGTATCCCGAAGGACATAGGACTAGTATATTTTGAAAATAGCCTACGATCCATTTCAGATTTTACTTGGGATCGAATTTGTCTTTTGGTTGACATGATGTCCTTGGTCTTGGACCACAATTTCATTAGTTTTGAAGGAGAGTTTTATAGACAGACCAAAGGGGTGGCAATGGGGGCCTTGTGCGCACCCATCTTCGCCAATCTTGTTATGTACGAGTGGGAGAAACTTTTTTTATTTTCGTCCCCACATTTTTCTAAGATCATTTTTTACAGTAGATATTTGGATGATTTGTTCATCCTGTGGAACGGGTCTGTTACTGAGATTTCTGATTTTATGGATTACATTAATCAATCCACAGATTTTTTACGCTTCACCCATCAGTTTTCTTCTACTGGGATTGCCTATTTGGATACTTTCATCAGTCATTCAGCTAATGGATTTGATTCTAGGATATATCGTGAGAACGCTTTTTTGAATAATTACTTGCATTTTTCAAGTGACCATCCCAGGTATACCTTTAAGAATATATTTAAGGGGCAATGCGTCAGAGCTGCCCGTATGTCATCTACCAAATCTGTTATGGTAAGGGAATTGGAACTTGTTAGATCTATGTTTTTGGATAGGGGTTACCCGAATGGTATGTTAAGTGATGTTATTTCTTATGTTACACGTGAATGGGGTAATAAATTCTTTCCTATTTTAGGAAAGGGTGATTTTCCTAGGAAAAATTGTTCATCCCCTTCCACACACAAATCTAGAGTTTGTGTTTTGACATTTTCTCCATATGTACAACACCTTAAAAATATAATTTTTGAATGCTGGAAAATTTTACAATCTGATAATGATTGTGTTAATATTTTGGGCAGCCAACCTAGTTTTGTGTTTAGAATGGGTCCCAATATTAAAAATCTACTTGAGTTAAAGAAAGTATCAAGATTTAGTCTGGGTACTACAAAGAAATGTGGGCACTGTGGTCAGTGTTCGTCCATTTTTGAAACCAGTGGGGTTAGGTTGGACAATTTTAACAAAACATACGTTAAGAGTAACGGTGGTAATTGTCAGACCTCTAGAGTGGTATATTTAGCAACATGTTCCAAATGTTCCGCGTTTTATATTGGTAAGACCAAGAGGCCTTTTAGAAAACGTATTTATGAACACTTGTATAAAATTAGAAAAGGTGATGTTAAGAATGCTCTAGCTCATCATGTTTCATTGTATGACAGTACCCATTATTTTAAGTTTTTTATTATAGATAGGGTCGATATTATTCCTAGTGGGGGGAATTGGAAAGTGAATTTGGCCAAAAAAGAGGCAATTTGGCAGTTTAGAACTAATGCAACTTGCTACCCAGGGGTGAATGATTTTATTAGTATTAAGCCCTTTTTGCAAGTTTAACATACATACATACATATATATATATTTTTTTATAAACATTTTAACATGTGTAGCAGAATTTTTTATCTATGTGAATATCTGTTTTTGTGGGTTATATACACATCACTATTGTGTCACTTGTGTGAATATTATTTGTGAGAATTATGTGTGTTGCTTTAAGATTTTTGGCACCTAATTTAATTGAATTTTGTATATAATTGAGTTCTATTTCTCTGCTCAGGGTTCTGATGAAGTCTAATTTTAGATGAAAGCGCTTAACCCTGGTGTATTGTGCTGTGTTCTCTGTTCGTGATTAAACATTTCAACATTTTAACATTTGGTTTCCAGTGGAACTTCTTCTCTTTTGAGGATTGTGCAGAATTGAGTCGATACCTTTGGGCAGCGTGTTTTTATTTGGTTTGTGTGGTTTTTGGTTCACATTTATGCATATAAATGAGTCAGAACACCAATAGTATAGTGGTTACAGCATCCGGCCAATGTGAATGCAGTCCCGGTTCAACTACGACTACAGCATATATAATGTTAAAGTGTAATGAATGCGTCTGTGCTGTACAGACATTTAAATATGTAAAGGTGAACGTGTGTTTCACATATGTCCGTTAATCGGATTACAGATATTTTACTGGTACTGTCACAAGTAATAAAGCCCACGTAAGCACAAAGACTTAGTAAACATATGTAACCAACAATAAGGATATGCAAGTGCACCTGCGCGTGTGTAATACGCTCACAGCATAGCAAATAAATGCTGTTTTCTACACGTTATTTCTATATATGGATATATACATTTGTGTATAGATATATATCCACAGACTTAAACTAAATAAATATATGAAATAAAGAATGTACAGACATATATATATATATATATATATATATATATATATATATATATATATCTACAAACACATACAACATTAATTGATATATACATAACAAACATATAAACATATGTCCTTGTAGATATAACACATGTACATAATTAGGTTACATCATAGCTATTATGGATAGACATACAGACATGCAATAAAGGCAAATACACTGCTGCTTTCCAAACCATTGCCCGGAAAGTACCAGTGTGCCAGATCTGCAAGTTCTACTCTTTAAACATGGATGTAGGTGTCCTTTGCAGGACCCCAAAAATTGTGAATCTATACAGGCACCGTCCTGTAATGATTGCTGCAAAGAAGTGTCATCCGCAACTACAATATAGCTGTACATGCAACAGTAGCTTGTGAAAGTGTAATAACACATGGGTTGACAGAATGTATGACATATGTCCCAATACACGGAGAGTGGATACTGCTTAGGAGTGTCTTCATACTTTATTATCGCTCACATTAAATATGTCTTATGACTACTGTGGAGGGGTGTCAGGTATGGGAATCATGGGTATGCAATAATGGGCCTAGGTGTTGGTTGGCACAGATTTATTAGGTCCGCCCCATGGGAGTGATTAATATTCCTATGTGGGTATAGCACACGCCTATATCTTCCAAAAATGAGCCAACAGGTGCTAATCAAAATATATTCTGCTATCATCTACCTTATGTGTTCGCCGGTATTTGTGCTTTCCATCAGTGGTAGAACTCACATGCGAGTGTGGGAGACTGAACACTGTATCGGGGACACTGCATAACACCCTGAGGGACACATTCATTTTGTTTATTACCTTCATTATTGATTCACAGGGCATTCACATTTATCGGCATGCTTTTGACTTATACATGTTGTCACGTCATCACTTTTTTCACATGTCACGATTCACTAGTTCTACATTTATTTAGATGTTACTTCATACTGTTATTTTGGGTAAATGTCCTGAACTTAGACTTACAATTTTGTTCCTTTTTTCATAATATGAAGGATGAAATGAAAAAAGGAACAAAATTGTAAGTCTAAGTTCAGGACATTTACCCAAAATGTGTCCAGTTGAGAGGTATGAAGGTAACCCTGTCCTAAATAAATGTACAGAACTAGTGAGATTAGGTAGACAGGTGTGAAGAAAGACGTGATGACAAATGACAAAACATGTATAAGTCAAAAGCATGTACCTCGATAAATGTGATGAATACTTATGCCCTGTGATAGTCAATGTGGAAGGTTAATAGAAACAAAATGAATGGGAGGATGGCAGAATGGTTACGGTGTTTGCCTTGCAAACACATGGTATGGGGTTTGATTCTCACATGGGGTAATTGGCTAGGCTTAAAATGGCCCGCAAGGGCAATTAGCCTAGTACCAATCTGTGAATCTATGAAAAACCCCTCTACTGGATATTGTGTAAACCATTGGGGGAAGACGTAGGGACTTATATCAGTGTCTTGTAAGCGATTATCATGGACGTATATGCGTACGACTAAGATGGTAACCATACCACTCAACCTTTCAGAATAAGACATCTGGACAAAGGCATTTTAAAATAAGTACAAATAGGGAATATTTTAAATATTCCTCTTACAAAGTTAGAACATTAATAGAATAATGGATCATTCATTAGTATGAATGTTTTGAGGGTTATTAATTATAAACTACTAATGTCTGTCATTATTGTCTAACTCCACAGTCCCTAATGACTTGCCACTAAATTACCAGAAAGGCACAATATTATGAAAAAAGGAACAAAATTGTAAGTCTAAGTTCAGGACATTTACCCAAAATGTGTAAAGTTGAGAGGTATGAAGGTAACCCTGTCCTAAATAAATGTATAGAACTAGTGAGATTAGGTGGACAGGTGTGAAAAAAGACGTGATGACAAATGACAAAACATGTATAAGTCAAAAGCATGTACCTCGATAAATGTGATGAATACTTATGCCCTGTGATAGTCAATGTGGAAGGTTGATAGAAACAAAATGAATGTGTCCCTCAGGGTGTTATGCAGTGTCCCCGATACAGTGTTCAGTCTCCCACACTCGCATGTGAGTTCTACCACTGATGGAAAGCACAAATACCGGTGAACACATAAGGTAGATGATAGCAGAATATGTTTTGATTAGCACCTGTTGGCTTTTGTGAGGAACACAACACTCTGGGCGAGTGTGTCCTACAAAAGGAATGTAATGGCATCTGGCCTGTGATTTCTTCATATATTGTGTGTAGTGGTGTAATAAAATGATATATCTTGTGTCAGAAACAGATACATGTTATAGGAAACAGTATTATTGACTATACTACTACATGAAAAATCTGAAGGTATGAAAATTGCTGAAGTACTCAGTTTAGTAATGACCGCAGGTATGTGTTGACTTGTCAAATGTCACAGCTGTATATATAGTTCCTATAGGGCTGTCACCTCTATAAATGATGAAAGTGGGAGCTGCTCTGTAGAAATGTCAGATGTAGCAGGTCAAAACATACCTACAGCCATGCATACTCTACAAATAGACATATTAGCACACAGCAAAGCTTAGGCAAGGATTCACGAAGCCTTGGCCGGCGTGTACGAGTAGAGTAAGAGTAGAGCAAGGCAAGATTTCTGCTGAGCTATTCGGCAATATCCTGTAGGGGCGTGTAAGACAGCCCCTAAAACGAACGTTGCACGGACAATGTTAGGATATGCAAATTACCCCATTCGTAGGTGAAAGCTATGCAAATGATGTAAAATTTGCGATACATGAAACAGTAAGTTGTCCGTGCAAGAGTAAAGTTATGTGCAGAAATGTACTCAGATGTTAACCGAGTAACGTTCTGCGAGTAGCTAAACGGCAATGTCAGCTGCAAATAAGGGATGAATTTAGTTGAAGAAGCATGCCAATGGCCAAATATAAGGTCAGTGGCATGTTTTTTCCATTGGAAATTAATAAAACTCTAGTTGTCCTCCCCCGATCTCCGGTGTTTAAGCATAGCGCAGTGGCGCGAATACGAGCTGCGCTTACAAAACAAGAAAAATATGTAAAATATACATACAAATTGTAATGTTAGTTAAAAGTTAGTTTTCCATGCAGGTGAATGGCAAGCTGAAGACAACATGGCTACTGAGTAGTGGTTGCTATGTGTGGAAGCGCACTTTCAGAGATGTAACCAAGCATTAGTAGGCAATCCTATGCAATTGAGACTGAGGATAGTGAATCACAATTTGTCATGCCATATGGGCCAAGCCTCTACAGTGTAAGAGTAGGTTAAGGGAACTATCAGCGTAGAAGATAGGTGACATCATGAGTGTGTATGTATAAAACACTGTAATCTTATTGGAGCAGTGTGTTACATGTTTGCTGTCAGTTACTCATCAGTGGAAGAGGCATGTTATGATTTATCCTAGGTAAAGTCAGGAAACTGACGGTGTACGCCATGGATATCACTGAAGTTTCTTGCAAACCTGCTTACAGTGTGTTTGCGCCTGTGCACGCCTGTAAGCCCGAGTAAGCATGTGTGCATGCGTGTCTGCCCGTGTGTGCGCGTTGAAGAACGAGTAAGCTAGTGTAAGATTGTTGAAGCCTTTGTAATGTCATGTAAGCTAGTGTAAGTGTTAGTACGCATGTATAAGCCTGTGTGCGTGCGTGGAAGCGGATGTGCACTTTACTGTGCTCCTATGCGCGGTGCTGCTCACTGTGGAAACAGACAGTGAAAAGGAAGGTAAACAAATAGCAGTAAGTTAACCAAGGAGAACTACCACAGCTAGCAGGTGAAAACAATCAGAATGAGCATATTACACAGCCAGTACAGTAGGCCAGCACAGCACACCACTTGCAACTCTACAAACAGCATTCCACCATGTTTTTCTCAGACATACTGCAACACTGTAGTATACTAAGAGAAGTGAAAACTGAAAAAGCTTAACTGAGACAACATAATGTTAGGGGCTGCCATTGCTATTATACGTCAACATATGCAACATGTGGAGGGTTGTGCCAATGTGAATGCTGCTCAGCAACACACAGTGAGTAGACTGAGAAGAGTGTGCAGGCACAGGGTAACCTACCAGGGGCTACATGAGCTGGAGATAGTAGAGCGCTATAGAGTGGACAGAGACCTCTTGCAGAAGATTGTGGAGCTGTGCAGGCCATGCCTCACACACAGAACCAACAGAGGGAAACCCATCCCAGTGGAAACCAAGATATGTGTTGCCCTAAGGATACAAGCAACAGGTACCTTCCAGAGATCAACTGGTGATATGATGTGGATTTCACAAACATCAGCATTCAGGGTACTGCACCATTTCATGAATGCCATGTCAGCACATGTCAGTGATCATGTATATATCCCCAATTCCCATGAGGTATTGGGCAGCAATATGTGTCTTTTCCACACAATAGTGGAATACCCTGACTACTGGGTGCAATACACTGCACGCACATATGCATCAAAGCACCAGCCAGTGAGTGTGGTAGGGCCTACATCAATCACAAGGGCTTCCTCCATGAAGTGGTGGTTTGTGTGTGATGGCCATCCCATAATACTGAATGTGTGTGCTGGATGCCCTGGAAGCTGCAATGCTTCCTATATGTGGCATCTGACGCAGCTGTACAAAACATTTGGCAATGGGGACAACCTCATGGTCACCTAGTGAGGAATGCTGGATGTGCAGTTCAACTGTGGCTGATGACACACATCAGAAATGCACACACACATGAACAGGAATGCCATAATGAGGCACTCACACAAACAGAAAATGTAATCTAGCATGTGTTTGTGTTGCTCAAGTCACAGTTCTGGTGCCTGGACACATCTGGTGGAGCATTAAAGCACTTGTCAACTACATGTACCAGAATTGTCTGTGGCCTAGGTCATCTGTGTCACACACACACACACACACACACACACACACACACACACACACACACACACACACACACACATGACAGTTTATATACATAGTGTGAGTGACTGTTCGTGTATGTGTTTTACTGCAGAACAGTTCAAACACAGCAAAGTCTGTCAATAATGGACATTCATCATAGTTGTACAACCACTTTGGTGGATATGCATGCAGACCTCTCATTGCTGATGTGATACAGTGATGTACTTCAAAATACCATTGTAAATGCAAATATCAAATGACAAATGACATAGCACTTGTCTATATGTACACATTGTTACCCATTATACATATTGGGGTCTAATACCTATGTGTTACTGTTGGTATAGTATGTGTAGTAAATGTGGATAACTAACTCTTTTTAGCCTTATAGGTTTACAGCATGGGTTGGATAACATGTATCTGTCTGCATGATACCCTTGTGTAGAATAACTGTGTCATGTGCAGAATGCATTGTAGGCCACAGTATGAATTTCCAGATGTGGACAGGAATATCCCTATTGTCTTTGCTTGTAACTAACATGGCTATATGTCAAACAGTAATGGTCCCAGCAATGTGTGGCGGTCAATACCAGTGCTTACTGGTATAGTATAGTACATGAAGGATCCACATACTACTGTGTGTCATACATGTGTGGGTCAGTTGTGAAGATATCATATAACAATTGGTTATTCAGACTGTTGAGGTCGTGTCTACTACCATAATGCAAAACAATCACAGATAGTAACAGTATCACCCACAGCACCGTGTAAAACCATATCAATCACACAGGTGTAGACAAGTACAACAATATGTGTATTATAATGCATACTGGCTACCAATAGAAAGTATGAAGTGTTAACAGTGTGTAATACAGGGCATGTCACCATTCCAATGTGTCCACTATACATGTACATGCAGACAGTGCACCTTCACCATGTTCACAAATAAATACATGAAAATCTGTGCTACACACATCACACACGTACTGCACACTCTGAAACACATGCTGCCAATACTACACACGTCAGTCAAATGGCACATGGATGCATACCTCTCAACTGTACAGATTTCTGCAGAATGTTCAGATTTTTGTCTTGTATGTTTGGTCTGTTTTTCATAAAATTGTGACTGTCTGGTAAATTGGTGACAAATCATTAAAGATTGAAGTTAGAAAATAATGACAGACATTTGAGTTTTAGACTTTATATACTTCAGAAATTTCATGCTAATGCAAAACCTGTTATTCTATCAACTTTCTAACTTTGTAAGATCAATATTTCAAAATAGTCCCTATTTGTACCACTTTTTTATGGCTTTGTCCAGATTCCCTATTCTAAGAGGTTGAGAGGTATGCATGGATGGATAATAAATCTTCAGAATTAACAGTGCTGTACACTATACTACATTGATGATCATAGCTGTAATGCATCATGCCTGCTTACATACACCTAGAAGGAAATCACACTTTGTGTTAACATAATTTTAACATTATTACAGTGCTATGAAGCCACTCTGTGCATCAGCACCATGTTAGTCTGTTCCTGCATCAATGTTACACATTACAAGAGGTGGCACAGGTGTCATCATATGCACAGGGTATCTTGTTTCTTTTCCAGAGCCTGTCATTGAGCCATCAAATCAACATGTATGTATTTGTGTGTGTGTGAGGGACAACAGTTTTTGCATGGCCCAATGTTGATGCAATGTGTGTGTATGTGTTATCCATAGCTGTTTGTTTTATGTATGTGTCTGCATGTACACAGTTTCTGCATGTGTCAGCCATATACAGGAGGTTGTGGGACAGTCACAGACTGTACCTGCCAGGCTGTACAGATTGCCATTTCTGGCCATAGACACCCCTCCATGCATTCAACAATATTTCAGTCCTGCACCTGGCAATGTATACACATACATTCTTGGGATCTGTATCACAACCTGTGGATAAACGGGAGTCAGTAATGTTAACCTGATTTGCATAGTATTGTCATTTAATACATAGTTATATGAGCCATACTCATCCTCCAAAGTAATAACCACTGCTGACTGTTGCTGAGATGTGCACACAACCGTTTAAAGGTGCTGTACTATCATTGTTTTCAATGTCCCTTGTAATACCCACAAACAAAATAACTGGTTACTACACAACTATAACCCAGGATCACTACAGCACACAGTATGTGCACTATCACAGAGCCATAGCAGATTTAGATGCATCCAAGGTGATCACGTACAGATAATGCAGCACATTCAATAGTGCTAATATCCACATATATATATATATATATATATATATATATATATATATACACACACACACACACACACACACACACACACACTTGGCAGGGTTGGGATTAGAACACAGACCTAACTACCTTATCACACTACAGCATTACGCATGTACAGAACACGCTACCGTGATTACTAGATCACAGCAGTCACACAGGCATACGTCTAGCTTGCTGACATCAGCATCAAAGGCAAAGACACCATACGGATTCTATGGAGAGTGAATAGTGTAAAAGCAATGTACTGTTGTCATGCAACACACACACACACACACACACACACACACACACACACACACACACACACACACACACACACATGGCAGGATTGGGATTAGAACACACACTTAACTACCTTATCACACTACAGCATTACGCATTTACAGAACGCGCTACCAAGATTACTGAACACAGCACTCCCAGAGGCATACTTCTAGGTTGGTGACATCATCCGCAAAAGTAAAGACGCTGATAGGGAATGTATGTGGTGTGAGGCATCTAAAAGCATTACTGTGTCCCCAGGCAGCAGGAAACACACACACACTTGGCAGAGCTGGGAGTTAAACATACACCTAACTACATTATCACACTACAGCATTACGCATTTACAGAACGTGCTACCGAGATTACTGAACACAGCACTCCCAGAGGCATACTTCTAGGTGGGTGACATCATCCGCAAAGGCAAAGACGCCGATAGGGAATGTATGTGGTGTGAGGCATCTAAAAGCATTACTGTGTCCCCAGGCAGCTGGAAACACACACACACTTGGCAGGGCTGGGAGTTGAACATACACCTAACTACATTATCACACTACAGCATTATGCATTTACAGAACGCGCTACCGAGATTACTGAACACAGCACTCCCAGAGGCATACTTCTAGGTGGGTGACATCATCCGCAAAGACACCGATAGGGAATGTATGTGGTGTGAGGTGTCTAAAAGCATTACTGTGTCCCCAGGCAGCTGATAACACACACACACACAGAGGCACACACCTGACAGGGCTGGGAATCGAACATACACCTAACTACCTTATCACACTACAGCATTACGCATTTACAGAACACGCTACTGAGATTACTGAACATAGCACTCCCAGAGGCATACTTCTAGGTGGGTGACGTCATCCGCAAAGGCAAAGATGCCGATAGGGAATGTATGTGGTGTGAGGCATCTAAAAGCATTACTGTGTCCCCAGGCAGCTGGAAACACACACACACACACTTGGCAGGGCTGGGAGTTGAACATACACCTAACTACCTTATCACACTACAGCATTACGCATTTACAGAACACGCTACCGAGATTACTGAACACAGCACTCCCAGAGGCATACTTCTAGGTGGGTGACATCATCCGCAAAGGCAAAGACGCCGATAGGGAATGTATGCGGTGTGAGGCATGTAAAAGCATTACTGTGTCCCCAGGCAGCTGGAAACACACACACACCCACACACACACACACACTTGGCAGGGCTGGGAGTTGAACATGCACCTAACTACCTTATCACACTACAGCATTACGCATTTATAGAATGCGCTACTGAGATTATTGAACACAGCACTCCCAGAGGCATACTTCTAGGTGGGTGACATCATCCGCAAAGGCAAGGATGCCGATAGGGAATGTATAGAGAGTGAGCAGTCTGAAAGCATATTACTGTCCCAAGGTAGACGCAGACAAACACACGGCAGTGGTGTGATCGGGGCAACTAAATATCTACGGAGCACTACAACAACACTACATAGATACGGGACATGCCACAGACAGTGCACCCTTCAAGACAGCAACCAGTGTGTTAAATGTAGGCATCCATCGTGACATTGAAAATGGACATCTGTTGCCTGGATGACCACCATCGCTATACAGGGTCAATGGCCATGCCCACATGCTTAGTATCACATGTCTGTTTGGAATGTACTGTGTGTCCATCTACACAATGGCGTACTGGGCATGCTCACCCACTTAGCAGTTGCAAAGGGCCGCCTTGCATGCACACGGATTCTAAACACGGAAGGGCGCAGTTTGGAATGTACTGTGTGTCCATCTACACAACGGTGTACTGGGCATGCTCACACACTTAGCAGTTGCAAAGGGCCTTGCATGCACACAGATTCTAAACATGGAAGGGTGCAGTTTGGAATGTACTGTGTGTCCATCTACACAACGGCGTACTGGGCATGCTCACACACAGCAGTTGCAAAGGGCCATCTTGCATGCACACGGATTCTAAACATGGAAGGGCGCAGTTTGGAATGTACTGTGTGTCCATCTACACAACGGCATACTGGGCATGCTCACACACTTAGCAGTTGCAAAGGCCTGCCTTGCCTGCCCACGGATTCTAAACACGGAAGGGCACAGTTTGCAATGTACTGTGTGTCCATCTACACAACGGCGTACTGGGCATGCTCACACACTTAGCAGTTGCAAAGGGCTGTCTTGCATGCACACAGATTCTAAACACGGAAGGGCACAGTATGGTATTACTGTCCCCACGTACATGAAGGCCACTCACATGTATTGACCAGTACACACTCAGGAGCTATCACAGATGTCTCAGGTGCAGATCACAGAGGTACACACCACAATCTACAATGTAGCCCTCAGACATCACCATGTCATTGGACCAGCAATACACAGCCATACATTAACACAACACCATGTGACTCATGACCAGTGGACTGTACATAGGTCTGCACCAACTGTGCAGACTACACATGTATCGACAGGGTTCCATCATGTGTTATGCATTGCAATGATACTACTGTACATAACCAGGTCGGCTCTACACATACCAGGGGCCCTGGCTCTTACACAGCTGTGACAGATGACTGTTGTTGTACATCAACGAACACACGCTTTTATGTCATACATGTAATTGCAGTGGATATGTGCATGGACCACACACACAACACATATGTACATAGCATAGCTTTTGCTGTCCTCTGTGCAGACAAGTGGCTACAGCAATCATACACACGCAAATGGAAGGTGGGTCCATGGCTGATGAATGCTAACAGTACATGAGGTAGCAATGTTGACCGAGGACACATTCTCTCTGTACTAGTTACCCATGACACCCATCATATCATACAACAGTCCATGTGTTATGAATGTCAACACACATGTCCACCAATTGCAATGCATACAAACATGGCTACATGACAGGCATGTAGGACCAACACACATGTACAATCTGTAGTGTGCATGCAGCTACCATGCATGTGCAGTAGCTGATGTAAGTAACTCATCTGTGCCTAACTACAACATGCAGTTGCAATGCAGCCCCATCATTGACATCTGTATATGGTGACATACTGACAGTACGGTAGGATGTACAGCAGGTAAGGATGGATGTGTGTACATAAAGTGGTGATCCACCTGTGTAGATGGATGTTTGCTGGGGACAGCTCACAGGTGTGTCACACTCCATCCTACCATTACATGTGCAAACAGTACGCTATGTTACCGTTACCAGACGGTGGAGACATAAAACCTACACAGCGGTCAGGTGTTACCGACAGTACTTCACTTGACACCTGTAACACTTACATCCTCCCGTGTGCATATAGCAGCACAATTGCGAAGGTAAGCGTTGGTGCGCATAATGTGGCCAATACTGCTGCATGTCTGTCAGACGTATCATCATATAGCAGGTGTATCATTCACAGTACTGCCATGTGTGTTTTGCTTGTGTGACCATATATGCCACATATGGTGGGGAATACATCCCAATTGTTACACACCCCTGTACACTGTTGTAGAGATCTGTACATACTGCAGTGTGGTAAGCATGACGTAGGCAGGTGTGGTGTGTGTATCGCACACACCAGTTATCCATATGTGTACGGCATTTGTGGTCTCCACAGTGTGTGTGTGTGTGTATGTAGGTATGTATGGCTGTCTGGTTCATGGAGTGAGGCTGTATGCTACCATACAGAACACACAGGATCCCTAACCCCTCATGGTGATGCAGTCCACTACCCTGTTGATGCCATCGGTCTCAGCCGCACTGGCTACCTGTACATGCTCTTTCTCTGTGTCGCTGTGTGGGTGCACAGTACTGTGAGGGTGATGACCACATAGGCAAGGGGTCCCCCAAAACCTTTTTTTTTTAGTTGAAGAAGCATGCCAATGGCCAAATATAAGGCCATTTTTTTGGCCATTGTTTTTTCCCTTTTGGGGGAAAAAAAAAATTTAAAATAAAATTTTTTTTTTTCCTGGGGTTGGGGGTCCTCCCGGGGTTTTTATTTTATTTTGTTATTTTTTTTTTTTTTTTTTTTTTTTTTTTTTTTTTTTTTTTTTTTTTTTTTTTTTTTTTTCATAATTTTTTTTTTTTTTTTTTTTTTTTTTTTTTTTTCCCCCCCCCCCCCGCCCCCCCCCCCCCCCCCCCCCCCCCCCCCCCCCCCCCCCCCCCCCCCCCCCCCCTCTGGTTTACAAGCAGTAATAGGCCCACAACAAATTGAATTACAAACAATTAATGTTTTTTAAAAGTTAGTTCAAGAAGTGAAAACTGAAAAAGCAACTGGGACAACATAATGTTAGGGGCTGCCATTGCTATTATACGTCAACATATGCAACATGTGGAGGGTTGTGCCAATGTGAATGCTGCTCAGCAACACACAGTGAGTAGACTGAGAAGAGTGTGCAGGCACAGGGTAACCTACCAGGGGCTACATGAGCTGGAGATAGTAGAGCGCTATAGAGTGGACAGAGACCTCTTGCAGAAGATTGTGGAGCTGTGCAGGCCATGCCTCACACACAGAACCAACAGAGGGAAACCCATCCCAGTGGAAACCAAGATATGTGTTGCCCTAAGGATACAAGCAACAGGTACCTTCCAGAGATCAACTGGTGATATGATGTGGATTTCACAAACATCAGCATTCAGGGTACTGCACCATTTCATGAATGCCATGTCAGCACATGTCAGTGATCATGTATATATCCCCAATTCCCATGAGGTATTGGGCAGCAATATGTGTCTTTTCCACACAATAGTGGAATACCCTGACTACTGGGTGCAATACACTGCACGCACATATGCATCAAAGCACCAGCCAGTGAGTGTGGTAGGGCCTACATCAATCACAAGGGCTTCCCCTCCATGAAGTGGTGGTTTGTGTGTGATGGCCATCCCATAATACTGAATGTGTGTGCTGGATGCCCTGGAAGCTGCAATGCTTCCTATATGTGGCATCTGACGCAGCTGTACAAAACATTTGGCAATGGGGACAACCCTCATGGTCACCTAGTGAGGAATGCTGGATGTGCAGTTCAACTGTGGCTGATGACACACATCAGAAATGCACACACACATGAACAGGAATGCCATAATGAGGCACTCACACAAACAGAAAATGTAATCTAGCATGTGTTTGTGTTGCTCAAGTCACAGTTCTGGTGCCTGGACACATCTGGTGGAGCATTAAAGCACTTGTCAACTACATGTACCAGAATTGTCTGTGGCCTAGGTCATCTGTGTCACACACACACACACACACACACACACACACACACACACACACACACACACACACACACACATGACAGTTTATATACATAGTGTGAGTGACTGTTCGTGTATGTGTTTTACTGCAGAACAGTTCAAACACAGCAAAGTCTGTCAATAATGGACATTCATCATAGTTGTACAACCACTTTGGTGGATATGCATGCAGACCTCTCATTGCTTATGTGATACAGTGATGTACTTCAAAATACCATTGTAAATGCAAATATCAAATGACAAATGACATAGCACTTGTCTATATGTACACATTGTTACCCATTATACATATTGGGGTCTAATACCTATGTGTTACTGTTGGTATAGTATGTGTAGTAAATGTGGATAACTAACTCTTTTTAGCCTTATAGGTTTACAGCATGGGTTGGATAACATGTATCTGTCTGCATGATACCCTTGTGTAGAATAACTGTGTCATGTGCAGAATGCATTGTAGGCCACAGTATGAATTTCCAGATGTGGACAGGAATATCCCTATTGTCTTTGCTTGTAACTAACATGGCTATATGTCAAACAGTAATGGTCCCAGCAATGTGGCGGTCAATACCAGTGCTTACTGGTATAGTATAGTACATGAAGGATCCACATACTACTGTGTGTCATACATGTGTGGGTCAGTTGTGAAGATATCATATAACAATTGGTTATTCAGACTGTTGAGGTCGTGTCTACTACCATAATGCAAAACAATCACAGATAGTAACAGTATCACCCACAGCACCGTGTAAAACCATATCAATCACACAGGTGTAGACAAGTACAACAATATGTGTATTATAATGCATACTGGCTACCAATAGAAAGTATGAAGTGTTAACAGTGTGTAATACAGGGCATGTCACCATTCCAATGTGTCCACTATACATGTACATGCAGACAGTGCACCTTCACCATGTTCACAAATAAATACATGAAAATCTGTGCTACACACATCACACACGTACTGCACACTCTGAAACACATGCTGCCAATACTACACACGTCAGTCAAATGGCACATGGATGCATACCTCTCAACTGTACAGATTTCTGCAGAATGTTCAGATTTTTGTCTTGTATGTTTGGTCTGTTTTTCATAAAATTGTGACTGTCTGGTAAATTGGTGACAAATCATTAAAGATTGAAGTTAGAAAATAATGACAGACATTTGAGTTTTAGACTTTATATACTTCAGAAATTTCATGCTAATGCAAAACCTGTTATTCTATCAACTTTCTAACTTTGTAAGATCAATATTTCAAAATAGTCCCTATTTGTACCACTTTTTTATGGCTTTGTCCAGATTCCCTATTCTAAGAGGTTGAGAGGTATGCATGGATGGATAATAAATCTTCAGAATTAACAGTGCTGTACACTATACTACATTGATGATCATAGCTGTAATGCATCATGCCTGCTTACATACACCTAGAAGGAAATCACACTTTGTGTTAACATAATTTTAACATTATTACAGTGCTATGAAGCCACTCTGTGCATCAGCACCATGTTAGTCTGTTCCTGCATCAATGTTACACATTACAAGAGGTGGCACAGGTGTCATCATATGCACAGGGTATCTTGTTTCTTTTCCAGAGCCTGTCATTGAGCCATCAAATCAACATGTATGTATTTGTGTGTGTGTGAGGGACAACAGTTTTTGCATGGCCCAATGTTGATGCAATGTGTGTGTATGTGTTATCCATAGCTGTTTGTTTTATGTATGTGTCTGCATGTACACAGTTTCTGCATGTGTCAGCCATATACAGGAGGTTGTGGGACAGTCACAGACTGTACCTGCCAGGCTGTACAGATTGCCATTTCTGGCCATAGACACCCCTCCATGCATTCAACAATATTTCAGTCCTGCACCTGGCAATGTATACACATACATTCTTGGGATCTGTATCACAACCTGTGGATAAGCGGAGTCAGTAATGTTAACCTGATTTGCATAGTATTGTCATTTAATACATAGTTATATGAGCCATACTCATCCTCCAAAGTAATAACCACTGCTGACTGTTGCTGAGATGTGCACACAACCGTTTAAAGGTGCTGTACTATCATTGTTTTCAATGTCCCTTGTAATACCCACAAACAAAATAACTGGTTACTACACAACTATAACCCAGGATCACTACAGCACACAGTATGTGCACTATCACAGAGCCATAGCAGATTTAGATGCATCCAAGGTGATCACGTACAGATAATGCAGCACATTCAATAGTGCTAATATCCACATATATATATATATATATATATATATATATATACACACACACACACACACACACACACACACACACACACACACACACACACTTGGCAGGGTTGGGATTAGAACACAGACCTAACTACCTTATCACACTACAGCATTACGTACAGAACACGCTACCGTGATTACTAGATCACAGCAGTCACACAGGCATACGTCTAGCTTGCTGACATCAGCATCAAAGGCAAAGACACCATACGGATTCTATGGAGAGTGAATAGTGTAAAAGCAATGTACTGTTGTCATGCAACACACACACACACACACACACACACACACACACACACACACACACACACATGGCAGGATTGGGATTAGAACACACACTTAACTACCTTATCACACTACAGCATTACGCATTTACAGAACGCGCTACCAAGATTACTGAACACAGCACTCCCAGAGGCATACTTCTAGGTTGGTGACATCATCCGCAAAAGTAAAGACGCTGATAGGGAATGTATGTGGTGTGAGGCATCTAAAAGCATTACTGTGTCCCCAGGCAGCAGGAAACACACACACACTTGGCAGAGCTGGGAGTTAAACATACACCTAACTACATTATCACACTACAGCATTACGCATTTACAGAACGTGCTACCGAGATTACTGAACACAGCACTCCCAGAGGCATACTTCTAGGTGGGTGACATCATCCGCAAAGGCAAAGACGCCGATAGGGAATGTATGTGGTGTGAGGCATCTAAAAGCATTACTGTGTCCCCAGGCAGCTGGAAACACACACACACTTGGCAGGGCTGGGAGTTGAACATACACCTAACTACATTATCACACTACAGCATTATGCATTTACAGAACGCGCTACCGAGATTACTGAACACAGCACTCCCAGAGGCATACTTCTAGGTGGGTGACATCATCCGCAAAGACACCGATAGGGAATGTATGTGGTGTGAGGTGTCTAAAAGCATTACTGTGTCCCCAGGCAGCTGATAACACACACACACACAGAGGCACACACCTGACAGGGCTGGGAATCGAACATACACCTAACTACCTTATCACACTACAGCATTACGCATTTACAGAACACGCTACTGAGATTACTGAACATAGCACTCCCAGAGGCATACTTCTAGGTGGGTGACGTCATCCGCAAAGGCAAAGACGCCGATAGGGAATGTATGTGGTGTGAGGCATCTAAAAGCATTACTGTGTCCCCAGGCAGCTGGAAACACACACACACACACACTTGGCAGGGCTGGGAGTTGAACATACACCTAACTACCTTATCACACTACAGCATTACGCATTTACAGAACACGCTACCGAGATTACTGAACACAGCACTCCCAGAGGCATACTTCTAGGTGGGTGACATCATCCGCAAAGGCAAAGGCGCCGATAGGGAATGTATGTGGTGTGAGGCATGTAAAAGCATTACTGTGTCCCCAGGCAGCTGGAAACACACACACACACACACACACACACACTTGGCAGGGCTGGGAGTTGAACATGCACCTAACTACCTTATCACACTACAGCATTACGCATTTATAGAATGCGCTACTGAGATTATTGAACACAGCACTCCCAGAGGCATACTTCTAGGTGGGTGACATCATCCGCAAAGGCAAGGATGCCGATAGGGAATGTATAGAGAGTGAGCAGTCTGAAAGCATATTACTGTCCCAAGGTAGACGCAGACAAACACACGGCAGTGGTGTGATCGGGGCAACTAAATATCTACGGAGCACTACAACAACACTACATAGATACGGGACATGCCACAGACAGTGCACCCTTCAAGACAGCAACCAGTGTGTTAAATGTAGGCATCCATCGTGACATTGAAAATGGACATCTGTTGCCTGGATGACCACCATCGCTATACAGGGTCAATGGCCATGCCCACATGCTTAGTATCACATGTCTGTTTGGAATGTACTGTGTGTCCATCTACACAATGGCGTACTGGGCATGCTCACCCACTTAGCAGTTGCAAAGGGCCGCCTTGCATGCACACGGATTCTAAACACGGAAGGGCGCAGTTTGGAATGTACTGTGTGTCCATCTACACAACGGTGTACTGGGCATGCTCACACACTTAGCAGTTGCAAAGGGCCGCCTTGCATGCACACAGATTCTAAACATGGAAGGGTGCAGTTTGGAATGTACTGTGTGTCCATCTACACAACGGCGTACTGGGCATGCTCACACACAGCAGTTGCAAAGGGCCATCTTGCATGCACACGGATTCTAAACATGGAAGGGCGCAGTTTGGAATGTACTGTGTGTCCATCTACACAACGGCATACTGGGCATGCTCACACACTTAGCAGTTGCAAAGGGCCGTCTTGCATGCACACGGATTCTAAACACGGAAGGGCACAGTTTGCAATGTACTGTGTGTCCATCTACACAACGGCGTACTGGGCATGCTCACACACTTAGCAGTTGCAAAGGGCTGTCTTGCATGCACACAGATTCTAAACACGGAAGGGCACAGTATGGTATTACTGTCCCCACGTACATGAAGGCCACTCACATGTATTGACCAGTACACACTCAGGAGCTATCACAGATGTCTCAGGTGCAGATCACAGAGGTACACACCACAATCTACAATGTAGCCCTCAGACATCACCATGTCATTGGACCAGCAATACACAGCCATACATTAACACAACACCATGTGACTCATGACCAGTGGACTGTACATAGGTCTACAGCAACTGTGCAGACTACACATGTACCGACAGGGTTCCATCATGTGTTATGCATTGCAATGATGCCACTGTACATAACCAGGTCGGCTCTACACATACCAGGGGCCCTGGCTCTTACACAGCTGTGACAGATGACTGTTGTTGTACATCAACGAACACACGTTTGGCTATGTCATACATGTAATTGCAGTGGATATGTGCATGGACCACACACACAACACATATGTACATAGCATAGCTTTTGCTGTCCTCTGTGCAGACAAGTGGCTACAGCAATCATACACACGCAAATGGAAGGTGGGTCCATGGCTGATGAATGCTAACAGTACATGAGGTAGCAATGTTGACCGAGGACACATTCTCTCTGTACTAGTTACCCATGACACCCATCATATCATACAACAGTCCATGTGTTATGAATGTCAACACACATGTCCACCAATTGCAATGCATACAAACATGGCTACATGACAGGCATGTAGGACCAACACACATGTACAATCTGTAGTGTGCATGCAGCTACCATGCATGTGCAGTAGCTGATGTAAGTAACTCATCTGTGCCTAACTACAACATGCAGTTGCAATGCAGCCCCATCATTGACATCTGTATATGGTGACATACTGACAGTACGGTAGGATGTACAGCAGGTAAGGATGGATGTGTGTACATAAAGTGGTGATCCACCTGTGTAGATGGATGTTTGCTGGGGACAGCTCACAGGTGTGTCACACTCCATCCTACCATTACATGTGCAAACAGTACGCTATGTTACTGTTACTTGACGGTGGAGACATAAAACCTACACAGCGGTCAGGTGTTACCGACAGTACTTCACTTGACACCTGTAACACTTACATCCTCCCGTGTGCATATAGCAGCACAATTGCCGAAGGTAGCGTTGGTACGCATAATGTGGCCAATACTGCTGCATGTCTGTCAGACGTATCATCATATAGCAGGTGTATCATTCACAGTACTGCCATGTGTGTTTGCTTGTGTGACCATATATGCCACATATGATGGGGAATACATCCCAATTGTTACACACCCCTGTACACTGTTGTAGAGATCTGTACATACTGCAGTGTGGAAAGCATGATGTAGGCAGGTGTGGTGTGTGTATCACACACATCAGCTATCCATATGTGTACGGCATTTGTGGTCTCCACAGTGTGTGTGTGTGTATGTAGGTATGTATGGCTGTCTGGTTCATGGAGTGAGGCTGTATGCTACCATACAGAACACACAGGATCCCTAACCCCTCATGGTGATGCAGTCCACTACCCTGTTGATGCCATCGGTCTCAGCCGCACTGGCTACCTGTACATGTTCTTTCTCTGTGTCGCGTTGTGTGGGTGCACAGTACTGTGAGGGTGATGACCACATAGGCAAGGGTCCTCACCTCAACACTATGGGGTGTGCGTTATAGTGTTGTTGACCCCGTGAGTGTGAGCATGTTCCTGTAATGTGACAGGGTATTACTGCTACACAGTGAGGCCTCATGCTATCAAGTGGCCTCTAACATTATCATTGGCCAGACTGCTGTGTATAACCCCTGCACCATGTCAACATACCTGTGATGTGACCTGGTATGGATGTCACGTCTCTAGCCACTGTAGCCTATTAAACTGCCCACATGCTTCTGGATCAGTATATGTGTGGACATCTGTGGTATGTTAGACTTTCCATCAGTCAGGCTGAGGCTACGTATAGCATGCTGATATTGCCATATGTGCCTGTGAGTACTCAACAGTTACACATGGGAGACTGCAAACAGTGCTACCTGTAGGCACATGCAAGTAGACCATGAGGAGGGAACCAGGGCAGCATTACCAACATGCTGTTACTGTTGTTACCGAGACACATACTGTGAACATATAACAATGCATGCTAAACCTGTACTACATGGTATGTCTGGTGCATGTCAACAGTACACAACTAATGTAATATTCACATATCTCACTATTCTCACACAACTAATGTAATAGACACTTCTCTCACTCTTCTTACACAACTAATGTAATATACACTTCTCACTATTCTGTTCACCCTGTGCATCAGACTATTTGAGCATGTCCCTGCACCGATGGTGTGGATGACAGGGATGCGGCACAGGCTTCATCATATGCACAGGGTGATAATGTTTGCCAGGGGCATAGGCTGCACCAATGGATGGCATCATGTGTGTGGGTAAGGGCCAGTGAAATGATTGGACATGTCTGTTCAGTATGCATGTGGGTGTTGTGGTGCCCTACAGATGTCTTTGCTGTGTGCGTGTATGTGTGCACACAGTTCTGCCTTTTGTGAGGCCTACACGGGGTATTATTGACAGCTCCAGATTGTACAGACCAGGTTGTACAGCTCACTGTATCTGGCCATGGCCACGTGACCTGTGCCTGCCAGGGGTTGCATGGGCACTACCAGGCGGAGGTACAGATTGGCTACTGTCCGATGACACATGTCCACTGGAACCGTGTCCCCACTGGGAATGTCCAGGACCACGTCCACATGGCCTGCCATGTCCTGGTGTGGACAGCGCAGCACCAGCTGCACTGCTACTGCTACCGGCACTATGGGAGCGGGCATGTGAGGTGGCATGCTCATGTTGACCTGCACTAGGTGGTGTAGCTGGCCTATGCCTCACTCCTACCAGATGTTCCAGCACAGACAGCTCACGCTCGTGGATTGCCATGCCACGGTCAAGGATTCTGACCATGTCACCCAATTGCCCGTCCAGAACATCAGCAATCTGCTGTTGAGCATTTGCCAATGCCTGGATGTTGTCATTTAGGGTACAGATAGCAGCCCTCTGCAGCCTCTGCCCTTTTCTGTTCTGCCGTTCAGCACGTGCCTGTGCCACCATTACAGTCTGGAACATGCGTCTGGTTATACCAGCTGCTGCGCTCTGTCCTGCAGGTGCATGTCTGCCAGAGGTCCTCTTACGAGCAGCACCGGCCACATGCCTGTGTGGCACATCTGCAGTCATTACACTGACACCATGGTGTGTAGACACACCTTCTGTAGCCACCACACGTTCCTGTTCCACGCTAACAGATGCTGACTGTCCTTCCTCTATGGCCACTGGTGATGCGGTGTGTGTTGGCAGCAGAACTGTGTGCGGAAAGAGGGGGACATAGCTGGGATGGCAACCATTGGCACAGATTCAGCCCCTGACAACCCTGCCTGTACCTCATGCATATGTTCATCACTGCTAGTATCTGTGGGGACACTAACATCAGATGGACCGCAGGAGGGTAACGCACCTACATCACCTGTGAATACAAAGAAAGACTCTAAATTACAATATACACACACACAGACACACAGACACACACACACACAGACACACACACACACAGACACACACACACACACACACACACACACACACACACACACACACACACACACACACACACACACACACACACACACCATGCATGTGATTTGACAGATGGCATTCAGCATGCCTGTGGTACATCCCTGGGGTGCACACTACAGCAAGCAGGTGTCATATCAGTAGCCATGCAGTTCACACAATCATGGTAGTATGCATGCATCCCAGTGATACACAATGTGGACCAGAACAGGATAACAGTACCCATGGCTGACGTGACCTTGACATGTAATCTGCTGACGTGTGCATTAACATGCATACATGTCTGACACAATGGTGTCCTGACACATGTACAGCATCATAATAGGCATCACATTGCGGTGTTGTCTGTATGCCCTACAGATAGAATGCATGTTTAGCAAATGTGCATGAGCATGGAAGGGTAGTGTGAGCCATCTACATTGCTATACAGTGTGAAGTACAGACACTGTGCCATTGCATGGCATCATGAGGCATCTATATTGCTGCACAACAACTACAGGGTCTTAGCTACCTGGCAACCATGTCCACACATAGCGGACATGTCAATTCATCATTTCCCACATGACACTGATGTACCACACACACGAGGTGCACAGCTAATGGTGATGTCCTACAGCAGCAAGGGAAATGTAGAGTAGCTGTAGCCTGATGTGGTGTCAATGTCTGTGGAAGCTGTGCAGGTGACTACTGACATGCTATGACACAGTTGTGATGTTCAGCAGATCTTATATGGTAGACTTCAGTGACACCTCCACTAGCTGTGCACAGGCTTTTAGGATGTCCAGTGTACTACATCAACTGTATAAGCAGTCAACTAAGGCTATAATTGGACCATGTGTGGACAATGTGCAATAGGGTGTATACACATTACATCTACTGTGTGGCTACGTGTCTCTGGCCATCCTCCATGGCCATGTGTGCACATGTGTTGGCCAAATGTGTGTTATGGCCATCTATCTCATGTCTGTGTTGTCCCATATGACATACACCCATAGATGTCAGATATGTCAACATCCACAGGGCTATGCAGGCAACAGGTTGTATGTTTGGTATGTGGGGTATGGGTCATGGGATAATGTGACAATATTGCAGCCAGAACACTACGTGTCTGGGACATGTCAGATGGCACATCACAATGTGTGCACCCAATGCAGGGGCATATAACACAATGGTGACACCTGTGGGCTTCCCATATCACAGCTCACTGTGTGGTACTGTTTGCGTACCACACATGTTGTTCCAATGCATACTACATATGCCTCCATTGTGGAACACCTCCACCATTGTATGCACAGCTGACCACACATGTAGCAATGACAAATACTGTGGTTTCAAGTCGGTGTATCATTTCGTTTGTATATATTGCACATGGGTAGCCTGTGTGAATGATGGGTGATGTGACCTGTATATCATGACTGGAACAAACATCAAGTGTGCAAGTGTTAACTGGCCACATGGCAAATAGATCTATGCTATAACATGCCTGATACTGATGACAGTCTCACCTGCAATGGACTCATGTCTGTGTGGCACGCCAGAGGTACCTGTATAGGGGTGACACAGCAGTATGAACATTATCCATGACTGTATGACAGCCACAGGGTGCACTGTGTATGTTAACACATTTGCCTGTATAATAGCATATAGTATGCACATGTGTGCATACACAGGGTAGCATACTGTAGTATGCAGCATGTGTGTCCACATACCTTGCATATGTTGTTACTTTACATAATGTACAGTGACACATGCAACTAAATGGGATGTATTAGCCATATGTGCAGTACTGACTTACCAGACAACTCCAGGCTCATTGGTTGGGAGACACCCACCTCCATGATGGCAGCTAGTGTTTGTGGATGCTGTTCTGAGGGTGTCCCCACACTGGCCAGTAGCTCCTCGGTGTGTGTGAGTGGGGGCTGGGTTCATGGCCCACCACCTGTTCCACCTTGTTCCCTGGTGATTGCAGTGGCATGCTGTTTTGCATGTTGTATCAAGTCCATGCAGTGTCTGCGCACCTGCTGGTAGGTGCGGTTATGGCCACCCACATCGTTCACCCTCCTGCGAAGATCCTGCCACAGGTCGTCCCGCTGCTGGGCATGCTGTGGCACATGGCTGAACAACACCTCGTAGTAAGGACATCATCCTCCTGGCGGCTGTACGCTGGAAGGCGTGTACGAGGCATTATCTGTAAGACATAATGATGGTGACAGGTCACAGTTTCAGAGATGTACAGAGATACTGCTGCACATACATTTCTATGACATCTAGTACATCTGCACAGTTATCTTTGCAAATCATCATGACACTGACATGACTGACGTGTTTGTGTCACACACATGTAACACCCGTTATGCATTGGATATCATCACCATATATGTGTGTCACCTCATTACAGTGTTCATACTCCATGTGAATGCTGTCTTGATGTGAGCATGTCTATTTGCTTGCACTGGTGTTCTTACCTATCTGCACATGCCTGGATGTGTCCACGGTAATGCTGTTGACCTTGATGCTGTGTATATGTCACATATCAACACAGACACAGCCTTAATGGACTTGAGCAGTGACAGTGCACACATACACATGGAAACTTGTACATGCATGTGTTTTGCCATATGCATCTACACAGCACTGTACAGCTGTTCAACATCCTGCCATGGATCGCCTGTGTTGCACATGTGATAGACATGGGACAATGGCTAGTTGGACATCATTCGCAGGGATGGTTATCAACCATAGCATGTATGGGCAAGGTTTCCTAGCTGTAACAGATAGCCATTATGCCATCGCGAAGTGCATCAGTGCCACATTACTGATCCAGACAGTTGATACTACATCTACCATGCGGCCATCACACCATGTATGACTGGGATGACATGTGCAGCTTTGATGGACAGGGTTGCATGGTTTGGCGGGAGTATGTCACATTTATGGCACAGGGATCTGTCCAGCATGTGGCGATCCTAGTATTAGGACGGTGGATGTCCATGACTTATGTCTTACAGATCAGGATATGGACATGTAGCATGTCCATCATCATGGTGTAGCAGGTGTCTTTATGCAAGGTAGACAGCATGCTGCATAGTGAAGGTGAGGATTGTGAAGGCTAGTATCGCCCATCCACGCATTGCCATTACCCCTTAAAGGTGATATGTGATCCAATATTGGTCACCCCAGTGCTGTATATGCCTGTCCAATGATCTCCGTGCTCATGGATGGCATCCTGTCATGACATGGGTAACTCGTATAGTCAGGGAGGTGTACTGCACAGCACCATCCCTTACACATTGTCCATAATGTTGACCACAGCCTAGGTGGTAGTTAATGGGTACAGGGATGTTCACCTAGCGGTGAAAATGCTGATATCATCCATCAGAATGTGCACATATGTCACACACCTCACCCACACAGCCCATTCTGTATGTTGTTCACAACACTGACACAGCTATTCCTCATAGGTCATGACCATTCACATCCTTACATACACAGATGCCTAACATTTGTCTGTGTGGTATGGGCTACAATGAGGGTGGAGTACAACACATTAACCCTGTTCTACTGTAGCTGGCACTGGTGTGATATGCACATGTCACTCTGGCACCTTTTGTAGTTGTGAGTCTGTCAACAGGCCACGGGTAGAACACTCCTGTGACATACAAAGGTATTTGTAATCAAACATCCATACTGTCTTGTACATCTGTACTGCTAACATCTACAGTGATAATGGTTCATGGACATGCACACCATACTCAGCAGGGTTATAGTGCGGTGCCACCCATTATGACTGTCGTCTCCACTTGTGGGTTGATATTATCCAACACCCTATCTGTATTGTATGGTCATGCTAGGCACTTGTTCAGAACTTGCGAGCATGCCATGAGCTACTGATTAATATAGCACCCATTCCACACCATTTCCCACAGGTACACTGGCTGTCCTAAAATTTCCAGCTTGCTTATGGTACAACAGCTGTTGTACACATGTAACTCACATATCCTGTGAGACATGGTTGTATATACAGGCATGTCCAACTGTCACGTACCAGTGCTATTGCCTGTCTATATGATGGATATGTCGTACATGTGGCAATAGAGCAATTGTCTCATGTACACATTCAATGCTCACCTCTCAACATACGACACTACAGCCTGTGGGGGATGCACTTATGCAGCCCTGCTGGGGGTAATGCTGTCACCAACCCTGACTGCACCTGACAGTCATGTGGGGATGTGTAACATTCGCAACACACCCCACTCATCACATAGTCTCACATGATCTCCACCACAGGCCACACATACGAGGACAACTTGTGCAGTACCTCTCCATACTCTGTGTAGGCACCAGAGGCAGCCCCCATCATGGAACACAACATCACCAACTTATAGCCCACAGACTCATGTGTGTCCATCACATACAGCCAATAGGGTGTTATAACATACACAACACACCAGTCATAGGTGACTCTGTAGGCGGTCACACTGCAGTTCCACACAGCAGGCTACACAAGGCGATAGTTGCTTACATCTTGCTGTCGGGTAACTGGTTCTGCAACATAACCTATGTACCCATGCCACACCTCACCAGGTACGATGTGACTGTCATTCTCCATGTTAGTGTGACTGCCCTGAGATACCACTTCACAGACTACGTGTGCAGGGACATGCAATAGCTCACCAGTCTTGTAGCCCTGAAGGTGTGGGCCAAGCCCTGGGGAGCATTATGCATTCATCCGGACCCGATACCACTGTACAATGACTGACTGTGTCACTTCAACAGTTGCCTATGCTTCTGCTGTCATTCCACAAGCATCTGGTATCTGTCCGCTTTGACTGACCTGGTCAAACACAATGCTTTGGCACAGATGACCTGTACCTGTCAGCCCTGGGAGTACAGATCACATGTAAGGCTCTTGCTGCTTCTATACTGCCTGTCTTGCACAGTTTCCAATAACAGTCACCGGCAGAACGGGAACTGGCAAGCAAGACATGGGGTCATGTGACACAATGTTTGCATCTTCCTCTGTGATGCACGCAGGCAAGGCACACCTGATAATGCACCACTCCAATATCTCTGCAGTGACTGGGACCTGCCTCTAGGCTCTGCAGAGCACACCTGCAATGACAGGTTATAGACAGACCATACCTTTCAGGCACATACCTGGACCGGCACACCCACAGCTGAGGTGTTCCCATATCCCACTATGTTGTACACATATCCTGGCTAGTTACTTAGCACAATGCATCAGAGGTGCTCCATGTGCAACTAACTGTGTCCGGAACTGCTATAGACATTGTAACAAGCTACAGATTGAACAACATACCCCACGGTTACCAGACCTCATTTGTTGGTGTACTGGACAGTAGAGCTCAGACAGCTACTACTGATGTGTGACTGACACTACCCCACACTTAACTGGGATAGCCACTCATGTACTGACACATCCATGAGTCATAACCTCCACTTGGCTGGATCAACCCATACACACCACCTCCAACACCAACATTAACCTTGACATGAACACTACCAACATGTGACTGGTGTTCCACACCTGGGGTTATCCCCTCATTGGTGGATTCCGAACATATGCTAATCAACCTTGTTAGCCACATCCTGGCACCACACCCTTCACGGCATACACAGTACATGAGTACTACAACACCTACTACAGACGTCTTATGACAGCGGTTGTTAACGTCATGACACCAGTGCAGATGGACAATGCACATACAAATGCTGAAACATACCTCAGTGCACTTCATTAGTATGTACATGACTGCATGGATCATGCTATTCCACACAGAGCCATGATGGTACACACCAGATAACAGATGCCACTCTGGTGGTCAAGTTCCATGGACATAATGTACAACAACAGGTGGAGGCTGTTGCACAGTGGTATACAATCTCATGGGTGGGGTAGCTCACTGGTCAGCCTCGGTAGGGCCACGGGATCCCTCATCACATACTCCAAGACTAGCTATGTAAACATTACTGCGACACATTCCGGGGTGTACCACAAGGCATTATGGTGGTATGTCAGTAGTCAATGGCAATACTCACATCTGCTCTCACATACAACAGTCACTCAGGAACATTACAGACCCAGGTGATGTTGGCAATATGCTGGCGGATGGATTCAATGCTAACATTACACCCTCTCACTCACTACAGGGCCACAATCCATGCAGGAACATTGCAGTGTCCCTGCGGTCACACCTACACAGTACTAACCTGCACTCTATATGTCCTGGGACACTGGCCCCATGTCACCTTCCAAAGTCCCAGGCTGTGATGTCCACAAACCTCTGAACGACATGTCTCCTCACTAGGCCACCATATTCAGTAATAGCCTTGTATCAGACATTGTGGCCCCTGAATGGCACACAGCAACATTTATCACACTCCACACAGGTGGCACCACAATGCATGAGTGGGACTATAGTCCTACACACCTGACTGGACTGTTCTGCACGGCTATGGGGCACATCATCAAGGACATCATTCACAGAGACATTGTTGGGCTCCGGTCTTTTGATGCCACCCAGGTAGGACTTGTTAGGGCCAGAGCATGGTCCCTACAACTGGTGAACTCCTTTCATACAGTTACCAGGGTAGTTGATGATGGTACGGGAGTCCACACATCCTACATTGTCCTCTCATTGCCTTTCAGCACCGTTCTCCATTCTGGTATTGACAACATACACATCCACTTGCACATCGTACCCTATGTCTCAGGATGTTATGCAACGTGGCTCATGGACAGGACACACACAATGAGGGTAGCATACCATAGTACCTACTGCATTTCAGTTACATTTGGCATACCACATTCTTCAGTCATAGGGCCCCTCATGTTCAGTATATGCTTCCCTGAGGTACAGGCTAGCACAGAGGGACTTTCCCTGCCTAGCTTTAAAAACCCTTGCATACAAAGCACCATGATTGATCCACCAGCTGATACTGACTCCATCCATAAGGGTGTCACTGTGACAGATACCTGATATGAATATCATGGCCTCAAGCTGCACGACACAAGGTGCATGAACATCACCTTTGAATTACACCATTCACCCACTGACTATCACATAGGTGGTAGTCCCCTACATACATGTTACATTGTACATGTTTGTAGTACACACGTATATCGCACCCATTCCTGTGGTTACCGTATTGCCACTGTGGCATGGATATCCTTCTACGTGGCCACACTTATCTGTACTGGGTGTGTAGCGGGTACATAGACACCCATTGTACCTCTGAACTCAAGACTTCTACACACATTCAAGGGTACACCACCCCATTTAGGGTGTACCTTACACAACAGCTACAGCTTTACATACCACAACATTAACACGCCATGACATTTATTGAGCTCCGACAGTTAAAGTATGCGGCTGAACTACGGACACCACGTCCGTACACATTTGCATACTACATACTCAGGGGTGACCTCTGCTGAACAGACAGGGCCCATGTCCACAACAATATTAATGGATATACTCCACATACGCGACATAAGCAAAAGCCACTGTGAGCAACATGGTCATGGATATGTGCACACACGCAACAATGAGTGGGATGTGCTTGAGGGTTACATTCCCAAACCGGACATCACCATGCTTTGGAACATGAGTCCTATGTACATCACGCAGGGACACTCAGTAGCACTGTTCATGTGATACCTCCCTTGGTGGTTGGGAGACACATGTATGCCAGGGATCACTGCAGTGGCTGTGCTGTGCAGAGGTGCAGGTAACACATGGCTCTGCTGTTCACAGGACACTACCCTAGAGAGGTGCCACTGGTGTGAACACTGTAGTTGTGCTTACACATAGACTTGCCAGACTGCATAGTACCCCACTATGAACCTGTGAAGCTATTACATGTCCTTTGTGCATGGTTACTTGGTAGCCCTTCCATTTAGATTAGCTATCATGCTATTACAATGTCCCGTGCCTACAAGCCATATGTATCCTGTTATTGTACATGCCAATAGGCGATACCTTTGGTATGCATGATATGCCTGTTATGCTGTGTAGAATATCTGACATATCTACCTACAATACTATACATTACACATATTTTACATAGTATCCCATAATGCAAAGCATACTTGCACAGCGGGACCACCTTAGACATGTCATTGCTGTTATATGCCCATACACATGCCTACTGTGACAGTATATCAACATATACTATCCCCTGCTATGGCACGTACTTGTTGGACATACCCTACCACTGACAGCGGGTTGTATGGAATTGTTCTGTTTAAAGCCCTCATGTAGCATCCCTTGTGGTGTCTGTGATGTGTACCTTGTGGCCCACTGCTGGACGCACAGTTTCTACAAGCTTAAGTATGCTCAGCAAGACATCACTACATAAATACCTTTTCCCACTTTATGCATTGCGGACACTTTTAGTTAATGCAAACCAGGCTATACATACAGTAAATAATTAATACAAAACATGCTATACATAAACTTAAATACCGAGTGTTCTACATACCTTGTTATCTTTATGGACTTTCGTCTCTATCTCTCTCACACTGCTTAAACAGGTATTTTGTATGAGCATACGGTTTGAATGTCTGGCAAGTCATCCTTATATACGTTGATACCTGTAACATGTGGTTTCCTGCCGCCAATTGGTGTTCCTGAGTGACTAATTACTTGCATATCAGCTGTGCAGCTACTCCATTTGCCAGTTAAGTGGCAACAGTGGGGTATAATTGAATTCTCCACTTGGGCATTGCCCTTTGCCCTACCTTCGGGGAGATGGCCTGTATTGTGTTTTGTTATGTGTAATTGCAACTGCTATGGATAGAGACAAGTATACTTTGGATTCATGTCCCCCGTGGATTGTGTGTGACAGCTAGAGTATGTGGTTCAACATGTGGGTGTACCTGTCATCCCAATGTCTGATAATGGACTATTGCAAACAAAACCTGTAACATCACCATTTGTTCCATTATACAACGGCTGCAATTTTGCATGGCACCTTTAATTGTGTCTCTCACAAGGTATGTTGACGGTTCTGCAGATGTAATTGACTGAATGGATATTTGTGCTGTTATTACAGTCTGTATTGCTATAGTTTCTAGTGTGGGGGATGTCGGTGGGTGTACGTAGCATATACAGGTTTGTGGGGCTTGCATTTCTACATATTCCATATATATGTGTGTGGGCTCCGTCCTTAATTAAAGAGCTATCAGTTAGTAGACTTATGTTACGGGATTGTACATTGCGCCGTTGTTAATTGGTTTCTATATAGTATGCAGGTGAGGTTGATACTTCCATACCTCCGGAACTGCAGCGATATGTGAAGGGATATGTCTAAATGACAGCTATCCCATGTATTTCTGTCCCAGATATTTGCAGTCATTGCGGTTGTGTTGGTAACAGAACCTCTTTGCCATGGGTTGCCACCTTTTCATATGGCCATTGTTGGACACTTGCGGGACACACAGCGGTGTTTACAGGCCAACACATAGCCACGGTCAGTACACAGGATAGCACGTACTTTTATCCTCAATACATACCTATTGTTGTGGGACTTTGGCTACTTATCATATTGCATGTAACATTTATGTTTCTTACATACAGGCATAACTATTTAATGCAACTATTACATTATATATGGGACATATTAATGTCCTACGATCTCAGACATTTGCCCTTTGTAATGTTTTATGTCAGGACACACCTGCCCAGGGAGGGGCTGTCCCTCCTAATGTGGGACAGGTTGTAACCGTATGCCTACGGCTAGCTATACCTACACCTACTGTAATGATCTACCTCCGAGTTGGCACTAACAGACACATGATGCGGACACACACACACACACACACACACACACACACACACACACACACACACACACACACACATTACAGTCACACGGAGACGAACACGGCACCCTCAACACACACATACACAGACTACGGCACTCACAAACACAATTGAACACAGTACCTACGTGGACCGCAACACCGGCAGCGGTAACTAAATGTCCATTCATATCATCATACTATTACTCGCGGTTGTACTGTTCCGGTACTGTGTTCTTTCGGTCTTTCAGCCTCGTGGTTACGCATGTCGGTATGTTATACATTCCATAGTTGGCGGTATCCTATTTATTTGTACCGCCAAGGTGTTATGAATGTCGTTGACCTATCTATATATATTTGCAGATATCGCTGAATCTGTATATATCAACATATATCACTCTATCGCCGTTTCTATCTGTATTTTATATATATGTATATATGTGTACATATATATATATATATATATATATATATATATATATATATATATATATATATATATCTATGACGGGGAAAGTGACAGGCAAGCTACACCTTTCATTGTGTACTTGTTGGTGTATACTGTTTCCTGGACTCTGCACGTTTGTGTCTGTACCTGTCACATTACACACCTGCCGTAGGTTAGGGTTACCAGCTGTTCCACTCTGCGAGGGACATTCCCTCTTTGGGCAGTTGTGTCCTGCAAAATATTTGTAAACATGGCAAATGTCCTGAGATTTTAGAACATACTTATTTCCTATAGTTTATGTAATAGTTGCATAACACAGTTATTCTGTATCTGAACCACCTATATGTTATAGAAACAGAATAAGTAAGTAAACATTACAAGAATGAGCTTTTATCTAGGCAAAACAGTGAAGTTCTGATTTTCTTACTGGCCGGGTGTATGTGTCAACCTGCAGACATCTGACATATGTCCCACATTGGTCATTTGAAGAGGTGGCAACCCTACCATAGGTGCATCTTGGCTAGCAATAGTTTTAGGTGATTCTATACATGATTGCGTGTTCTACACCTGGCAGTGGTCATTTTACCCTTCAGAGCAGGTGCTATTAGTACAGGGGTGAATAATGCTGGTTTCACCTGTTCTGGACATCACTGACCGTGATCTGCACGATATTCGGAGAAGCTTATCCCTGTTTCGCGCATATCCATATAGTCACATTTAAATGTCGCTTACCAGCAGTGGGCAATGCATATTCCCGCTAACGTGTGCTAAACATGATCTGATGACCTGCATCTGACATGCATTACTCGTGCCTTCGGGATTACGTTACATCCCTTGCAGGATGTGGGACTGGGAACATGCACGACGGTCACTGCATTTAACACATGGCCATCTGGGATTTGTACACGTGTTATGTCGTTTTGTACGTGGAGTATACTACGGCTGTTACTCCATACTGCACTCACATGGGTAACTCAGTTAGTTTACAGATTGATGAGTCCAGTTAATGGTATGTCCATGTGATGTTTACTGGATGTGCTCCGGCATTGGGTATGTATATCACAGTTAGCCACACACGATACTGTGCTACACCTTCAAACAACCGTAGGTGGACCATGCTGGGGTGATGAATACCTGTCATGGGTACACCCCATGCCTTGACACAACATCCATGATTATATTATGTGGAGCCCCTCATTAACACAGCAGGGTCTCCGTGCTGAGTGTGTGCAGAACAGTGCTTACACACATGTGCTCCCACGATTGCCTCTGCTCCTCTAAGCGACAGTTGGTTACTCGATGTTGTGGCGACAGCGGACGCTGTTTGCCCCATTTGTTGTATGGCTTCTGACAATTGGCCATGTACCTACCTGGGAACCTATACACACAGCACCACCATATGCTGATAGGCGCATATACTGTTCAGGTGTTGACATTCCGTGTTCCAATAGCTGTTGTGTGTACAATGTTTGAGGGCTGCCTATGTAGGATTCACACAGTGGGCCACCTATACATTACAATTTACAGGTGGTCGTGTTTGTGTGCCATCCATTTTACTGTGTGTGCAGGTGGAGAGGTGTGTCAGTCCATAGGGGCCTACACTGTCAGAGTATGTGCTATACGTTCCCTCTTTGCCAAGGTGTAGGCATATTGGGCATTCCTCCATCTGCCTACTGGGGCTGGCACAGTGTGTTCATGGTCTGAATCCCTCTGTGCCTGTGATGGCCTTGGCAATTGCGGTGGGCTATGAGGGCCTTCACCATTTTGTCCCTGCTGCAGCTGTTTCCGCAGGATCATATTATGTAGCATGGCACATACTATGATGATGTGGGCACATGTGCCTGGAGAGTACTGCAAGGCTCCACCAGATGTGTCCAAGCACCAGAACCATGATTTCAGCATCCCGAACACACGCTGTATGATGATTCTGGTTTGTGCGTGTGCCTCATTATGGCGTTCTTGCATGGGTGTGTGTGCATTTCTGATGGAAGTCATCATCCACAGCTCCAGTGCATAGCCAGCATCCCCCACAAGGTGGCCATGTGGGATGTCCCCCCTGACAAATACCTGATACAGCTGTGAGGCATGCCAGATATGGGAGTCATGGTAGCTTCCAGGGCTGCCAGCACACACATCCATGATAATGCCCTGGGCATTGCACATGACCTGGCAGTTGATGGAGTGGAATCCCTTGCGGTTTATGTAGCACCTACCATACTCACCGGGTGGTGACTTGATTTGTATGTGCGTGCAGTCTATCGCACCCAGTACCTCCGGGTAGTGTGCCACATGGAGGAAGTGATGCATATTGCTAGCCAACTCCTCCTGAGTTAGGGGGAAGTATATATGCTCATTGGCATGTGGTAACATGGCATCCAGGAACTGGTGTAGTACCCTGGATGCTGATGCCTGTGAGATCCCCATTATATCTGTGGTTGGCCTTTGAAAGGTAACTGTGGCTAGTATTCGCATGCTTACACATACTTCGTGTCCACTGGGATGGGTTCCCCTCTGTTGTTTCTGGTTCACAGGCGTGGCTGGCACAGCTCCACTATTTGCTGTAAGATGTCCCTGTCCACCCTGTAATGCTCTACTATCTCCAGATCATGTAGCCCCTGGTAGGTTACCCTTGGTCTGAACACTCTTCTCCTCCTCCGGGGCCTGCGGTGGTTGTCGGCATCATCCTCCACAACACCGTCAGTCTCTAACACATGCTGATGAATCACAGCTATGGCAGCTCCCAACATGTACATTTTAAAAGTTCCCCATGTGTTTACACCTATGGTGCAGTGTTTGGGAATACACAGGTGTGTGTAGGGTGCCTTCACACTTTATACTATTGTGCTGTGAACACCAATGATGTCATAGGGTGTGTATGTACGATCGTAGCTACAGGGTATCTTATGTGTTTTACTACCGGAACTACTATTGTGGTGCCTTTGGTGTTGAATTACATCTGGCTGCCGTGGATTACCTCTTGACCTTCCCTTTACATTTCTGCACGTTCCACCTACCATTTTCTGGAATGCATCCAGCAGCCTGCTTTCATTTGTACTTTCCTAGACCTGGCGTATCTTGCGTAATGTGTGCTATTGCTTTTCTACTGTCGGTTTGCTTTGCTCTGCTATGACAGATCTCCTATCTTTGCAATCCAATGCCTCCCCTCCTTTCTTTGCATTCCAATGCCTCCCCTATCCTGTTTTGCAGGTTTCTGCGAGCAAACTTGTCAGCTGCCGTCGATTGGCCGCTGTGAGTTGATTGGTGTTGATTGCTCATTAGTGCTCCAATTACCCTACTTTGGCATTTCCTTCTTTTCTTCCCCTGACCTTCCTGTTTGTGCTATTGTTCGCGCTGTGTGCATCCACTTACTGGGTTTCGGGCAAGTTTTCATCCCCATACACATGCGCTTTTGGGCACCATGTGTGCTCTCAGCCAAATGATTCTATACCTTCCTCCCCACCCCTGTCCTGCAGCTTTGCTTAGCAACAGCCAGGCCAGATTTGCATTGCTCCAATGTGCTTACTGCTATGGTGGCACACCCCTCTGCTGATGTCATGTATCTCCTCTGAGCCACTCCTCGGTGTTATAGCGCTGCGCCGTATGGTACAACCTTCATCCGGCGGGACATTTGCGATTCAGTATTATCTGGCTCATTTGCATGGCATTGACTACTAATTCATAGTTACCGTGCTGAACACTGTCGCAGGCCCTTAGCAATCCTTGCACCTTGGTTGTGGTGTTCCATGCCTACCATTGTGTATTATGGTGTAAACCTGATTTGTATTACATTGCGATTTTATGACATTTTTATATAATTTCTTTATGTTCCAGTTTGCGCACACATGCCCTGCGGTTGTACTGTGCGTTCCTGTGGACATGACATTAAATGTTGTTTTTTAGGTGTTGTGCATCTTTTCTTATGCCATTGGCTGTGTATTTAGCCATTGGCATATGTTAACTTTGTAATACATGAGTCTGGTCCACTTCCATAGCTCCGATGTTCTGTTTGGGAAAATGTAAACTGTGTTTTTTGATTTACATTTCCTTGGGCTTACGCTACACCTGCACCACTTCATGAATCACTATCTGCCTTCATTTGCATGGTGCGACACTGCACATGGGGTGATTAGCATACCTATGCTGAGGGCTATGCAGTTCTGGTGTACGCCGGTAGTGCACGTGGTATTAGATCATACCTGAATCGCTCGATGGCCATATTTGGCGTTATTCTGCCTATGCTACGCCTGTGCCTGGCGCAAGCTTCATGAATCCCAGGGATTGTTCATGTCCTTGCAGTAACCCTGACTAGTGTCCTCTCTATTACTTTGGTGCCTTACCTTCAGCTAGTTTTAACTTTTTTCTACCACACCATTTCTGGATGGCTCAATTGTATAATTGCTGCACATTGTGTCTTAAACCTGAATGTAATGTTATGTATATATAACTTTGACAATAATGTAATTTTTTTGTACAGTGTTTTATAATAACTAAGTATTATGTGTGCTAAATGCTGGTATTGCTTATGAATGTTATCTGTTTAAAACTAGCATTCATTAAATGTTCAAGGTGTATTAATATGGCCCGTCTCTCCATGGGCCTCCACTGAAAATGGACATATATCGAGTCTGATTATTCTGTTCAACAAATCTACAATAAATAAATACAATAAAATATATAAAAGCTATGTATAGTGATACCAGGGGAAATGACTCTACTAACCATAGGGAAATAACTACCTCCACTGGTGCCGGCACCCTACTGGTAGGCTTACCAGTGATCAGCCCCTTTTCTCCTTGATTCCCCTCTGTCACCTATTTACATACATTGTAATAATAGCAGCTATTGTATTTATGGTAATGACATTCAGGAAGGGCAGCCACTTTATGCACAAGGTAGGAGTCATACCGGTGTAATACACATTGTCAATGAGACTGTCTGGACCTAAACGGATTTATGCATCTGTAAGCTGTGGGGGGTTGCACTCATTGGTTCATAGGTTGGTACTATGCTATCAGCTCTAGGGCCTATACAAGCTTAGCCATAACAATTCCCTGGCTATTTCTTCTCACACTATTTACTTCCCTGGACCCCTGTCTAGTATTATTGAAAAAAATAGTTCATAACAACTAATCTGAAGCTGGCTATTTGTGAAGCTGACTGCATTCATTCATCATTACCCCCCCCCCCCCCGGCTTATCACAATGCCTGTTTTCATCTTTACATATTACAAAAGATATCTTGTATTACTCATGCATTACACTGTGCATTACCCACAATTACTACTGCTTAGAGAATGCACTGACCAAAGAAGTAACAAAAATTATTATCTGTCTCTATACTTAGTTTCAAAGGTAGGTACTAGGCTACTGGCCCGTGGGCCTATATAAGGCTAGCCAAATGGTACCATGGCTTTCGCCACACAAGAAAAATGTTTTAATGTGCCCCTGTCAAGCATTGACACAGAAGTCATCCCTGGGGTGAATTTTCTATCTCTCATCCAATCATCAAGATTTCTTATGAAGACTGCTCATTGCCGAGCTTTGTTTGATATAGATAGGTAGTTTGTTACAGAGTATGGGAAGTCTCTGGTACAGGAATGTATCCCCTCCAGCATGTTCTGTTTATTGTGGTGAGAAAGTTTAGATCTCTAGAGCGTGTAGCTCGGAGGGATTGGGATTTCTTGATATGGAGCACGTCCAACAGCTCTTGGTTTCACATAGCTTTGTATGTTAGGCAGTGATCACCTCTGAGTAGGCGATCTGCGACACAGTACAGCTGAAGTTTGTTGAGACCATCTGCATAGGGCATGTGTTTGCAGCTGGTACGCCTCTTTGTGAGATATTTCTATGGCCTTTCCAGTTCTTGTAGATGTCTTTTGAGGTACATACCAAAAGGGGTGTTGTACTCTATAATGGTTCTAATGAGTGATGAGTAGAGGGGAACAATGTCCTTTTTTTTCCTAGGTGAGAAACCTTTTGTGATGAGGTTCATAGGTTCATAGGTTGGTACTAGGCTATCAGCCCTAGGGCCTATATAAGCCTAGACATAAAAATTCCCTGGCTATTTCTTCCCACACTATTTACTTGCCTGGACTCCTGTCTAGCAGGGCGACTGACGTGATCCCCGGGGTGAATTTCCTTTCTCTCATCCAATCGTCAAGGTTTCTTTTGAAGAGGGCCAAAGAGGTACTCTGCTTGACATGTATGGGCAATCTATTCCAGAATCTGGGGAGTCTCTGGGTCAGGAACCTATCCCTCCAACATGTTTTGTTTATTGTGATGACAAGGTTTAGATCACTGAAACATGTGGCTCTGAGGGATTGGGATTTCTTTAAGTGTAGCATGTCCAACGGCTCTGGGTTTGACATGGCCTTGTATGTTAAGCAGAGATTGCCTCTGAGTAGATGAGGTGTGCCATGTAGAAGGATTTCCTGACTACTGTGGTGATGTGATTATCAAATGACAGACTACTGTCCACCTGTTGTCCCAAGGTCTCTTATCACACTTTCAGTGTCAAGTAGACTACCGCCTATGTGGTAGTTCATGGGTACAGAGTTTGTAACAAAAAGGATGACAATGCATTTTTTTGGCACCGAGCTTGAGGCCATGGCTTTGACACCAGGCATCTGTGTAAGTGAGCCCCTATATCCACATCCTTAGGAGTTTTGATTATGGCTCCTAGTTTGCAGTCATCTACTAACTTTGTTAGCCAAAGACCTTTTGTGTTAGCCTGTACTTCGGAGAAGTAGATAACAAACAGGACAGCACCCAGGACTGAACATTGTGGTACTACACTAGTCACAGGTCTGAAGTTGGATTTAGAGTCTGCTATTTTCACAGTGTGGCTTCTCTCAGTGAGCCAGTTGGCAACCCATCTTGTGACATCGGGATTTATACCTAGTTTAGTGAGTTTATCTATAATTTGAGAGTGGGGCATGGTGTCAAAAGCCTGGCGAGATCTAGATATGCTGTGTCAACCACCTTAGCCTCATCTGGCTTTGGTGACTGCTTCCAAGAACTCTATCCATTTTATGAGCCATGATCTGCCTTTTACAAACCCGAACTGGGTATGGTCCAGACTTTGGAGATTAGCAATGTGATTGTTTATAAGTTTCATGAAGGTACATTCCATAGCCTTGCTGACCAGGCTCGTCAGGCTAATGGGGCGGTAGTTCCCGTGGTCCGTGGTGGCTCCCCTTGTGGAGTGGGATAACCGTTGCTGTGCACCATTCAGTGGCCACAAAGCCTGAGGTGGCACTATGATTGAAAATGCCACTTAGGTGGGGTGCGAATTCATGTTGTAGTTTGTGTAGAACACAGCCTGGGATGTTGTCAGGTCCCATGGATGCTGTGTTCTTGGATTTGGAAAGTGTGTATTTTAACTGTGAATTCTGCCAGTATAGAGATGGGGCCTTTAGGGGGTGACAGAGGTGTACAGTTAGCACTGAACCTATCTCCCAGGATGTTGGCAATATCAGTTGGTTATGTACATTTTGTGCCATTGTGCTGTAACTCATAGCAGATCTGAGTGTTGCCATTGAGATCATTGACATAGCTATAGAATGCTTTGTGGCTGTGTTTAGAATCAATGGCATTTTTGTTTTGGTGTCTAGTTTTGGAGCATTTCAGGAGTGATCTCGGCTTCTTACTGAGGCTGACCTCTGAGTTCATCCAGTCATGGGATTTTAATATTTTTGCAACACTGACTTTCTTCTGTCGTATACTTTGTTTATGGCAGGGGACCACCTGATTGGCTTCCTTTTATTTGAAGGATACCATCTTGGCTCTGTTACGGATTGCACAATCCATGCACTGGTGTAAGTGCTTACAACGTGCATTTGTACAGGATTCAGCATTCGTACCTCCATTGTCCGTCAGCGTGGCTGGCGTGAAGTTTGTCAATTCTGTCCTATGTAGTGTGAAGTGGTCTTTGTAGAAATTTTTAACACCGCTAACACTAATGGGGGGTGGTGGTGGGATGTGGATGTCTTGGGTCATTACATTGTGGTAGGATCTGACCAACAAGGAACTGACCTATACTGTGCAAAACACCGGTTGCCCATGTTGGTAATGACCAGGTCTGGCATATTGCTGCCCCTGGCGGGGCTGTGGTTAAGTTGATCCAAGGCATTGGAATTTATGAATTACATAAAACGTTGAGCACAATAGTTGGTACATGATTATTTTTCCCAGTTAATGGTGTAGTACTTGAATTTGCCCATTATTACGGTGTTAGGTTGTACCCTAATATTTTCCAGTGTATCAAGAAATGAGCACTGGGAATCCTGGGTCATGGTGGGTGATCTGTAGCAAGCTACAATTTGTATTGTGTTCTTGCCCACATTTATTTGCACTAGGATTATCTCATGTGCATTATGCTGACCAGCTAGCTGTGGATATCCTTAATGAATATGGACATGCCTACCGACTTTAGTGTTTCTGTCCAGGTTAGGTGGCCGAAAGGTGTGGTATGAATTATAGCCTGGTAATGCAGGGGTTCTCTCTCAAGGCTTGAACCTGGTCTCTGTCACTGCACAGATGTCGATGTTCTCCATTTTAAGGAAAGCCTTGCATGAGTGCATTTTTCAGGGTTAGACTTCTAGCGTTAATTACCATTACACTTACATTTTGCTTGCTTGTACCTGTTACAGTGCTGAATTTGTCATTTGAACCTTTACTAAAAAGGCACTATAGGGGCAGAAAAAGCCTTAGCCAGTATCCGGAATCCCAAGGGAGACAGGTGCAGGCCATCTCTGGCAAAGCATCGTGGTTTGTTGATCATGTCATCCCAGGCAGACATATACTGTATCCCCTTAGAATGACACCAGAAGCTTAGCCAAATGTTGAAGTCAGTAATTTTGTCCTTGTACTGTGGTATCATTTTGGGTGAATGCTAGAGTCATACCACCCTGGGCTACAACATCGGACAGCTCCTCCATGTCTCTTTTCATGTAGTCCAGGGAGGTACATCTCAGGTCATTCACACCAACATGGACAATCACAGAGTCATATTTCTACTTGTTGCGAAGTGACCAGAGTGCGTGTACCTCAACTCACCTCTACCTCACACAGATCAAGCTGTTGTTCAACTTTCAGCATGGCTGTAAGCCACAGCACAGTACTACTTCTGATCCTCCTATCTTTGGCTAATGTCAGTAACCACTACCGCAATAATAACAAACTAGCCTCAGCAGTCTTTATAGATCTATCCAAGGGTTTTGACATGGTTGACCACAACTTGCCTATAAATAACTTGAAGGCCTTCTGCTTAAACAACCATGTACTCCAATGGTTTAAATCCTACTGGTAGGGCAGGCAACAGGCAGTCCTATGACAGGACAATTTATTTTATTTATTTTATTTTTGTTAACCGGGAGGGTCCGACTGGACACAGGTCCATTTTCAGCAGAGGCCCAGGGAGAAAAGCTCCATGTTACAATATTAGGTTAATACAATTCTAAGAAATTAATGACATTTAAAGTAGTACAGGGAACATTTACATGACAAGTGATACATCTAGTAGAATGAACAATTATTACAAAACAGTTTTTTTTTTTTCCTTCACATTCACAAAAACATTAATAATTTTACAGTCACAATGCATTTATGCATTTGTATAATTGAGAAGTAAATAAATACCCATACTGGCAAAATTAAAGTATAGGTATAGGTAGGATGGGAGTAAGAGGAGTTATGTTAGGTTTTATACTATTTTCAGATACAGATTATAGCCATTATCAGGTATGGGTTGTAGTAAAGAACAGTACAAGTGTTAGTATGTTTTCTGCTAATGGACTGATGATATGTTTGAATGAATATGCAAGGATATCAACAGGGCTAAGTAAGGGAAAAGTTATAGTGTAGCAGAATCCTTGCAACTGAGCATAGTTATTGTTACCCTGGGGTGTAGCAAGAGCAGAGCCAATTATTAGAATAATGGGATTTCAGGAGGTGTTTGAATTTGGTACTAGAAGTAGTGCTAGTTGGACAAGCTTTAATCTTGCTTACACATCCCAATTCATAGTCCCCCAGGCCTCGATACTAGGATCCCTTCTTTTCTCCATCTTTATTACTCACCTTCATTAAGTCATCACAGCTGATACCTGCATTGAATATTCGAATGATTCCATCTTAACTTGTTATGACGCCTCACCAGCTGGTTTATCCACATTAGCTCAAAATAGCTTCGATACAGTGGAAAAATGGTTCTCCAATCAACATCTAATCCTGAACCCCATCAAAACAAATCTGTTCCTCTTCTACCCCACATGCATGACCCACTGCCATCCTTCAACATTACCACAAACAATGGCACTATCATCTACCCAGAAGCCCAAACTACAATACTGTGTGTCAGAGTGGATAACAACCTGAAGTTTGATGTGAATATCAATGCAAACCAGCAAAACCATTAGTAAAAACTCTTGGCAAGATTCACAGATTCAAACCTTTCCTTATCCCACTTGCTAGAACTGCAATTGCCTATTGTCATCGACTCTCAACTCTTCTGGACCCCTCACCTCTATTCGCCAAGTACAACAAAACGGATCTTAATTAAACTATCGTCCTGCTATAACCACGTAGCCAGATTTGCTACTGACACAGCCTATCGGACACACCACTGTCACAACATAAATCCACTAGGATGGCATCATCTGCCTAGCCTACTTCAGTTCAACATGCTAATAGTGGCACATTAAGTCCTTTACCAACCAGATAATACATAGCACTAAAAAATATTATCAGCCCCTACACCAGCATCCAACCACTGCGATCATCCACTACACTCCTACTTCAAACTTATAAATCCAACATCTCTGCTGGGGACTGTTTGTTTTTCAACTCTGTATGAAAAACATGTAAATGACTCCCTGGTGACTTGACCCTAGAACCCTCATTAACTCCATAAAAAATTGCTATAAATACTCAAAACTCATTGTCTATGTACTTGCAGTAACCCCAACTAGTAAAATCGTAAGTACCTTACCTTCAGTTACTTCTAACTTTTGTCTACCACATGGTTTCTGGATGGGTCAGTTGTATAACTGCTGCACAATATGTCTTAAACTTGAATGTAATGTTATGTATGTATAACTTTGAGAATAATGCAATTTTTTGGTACAGTGTTTTATAATAACTAAGTACTATGTGTGTTAAATGCTGGCATTGCTTATGAATGTTATCTACTTGAAACTAGCATTCACTAAATGTTCCAGATATATTAACTTGGCCCTTCTCGCCACGGGCCTCTGCTGAAAATGGACATATATCCAGGCTGACTATCCATCTATAATAAATACATACAATAAAATATATAAAAGCTATGTACAGTGATGACAGGGGCAATAAATCCACTATCCATAGGGAAATAACTAACTGCACTGGTGCCGGCACCCTACTGGTAGGCTTACCAGTGATCAGACACTTTTCTGATTCCCCTGTGTCACCTACTTACATACATTGTAATAATAGCAGCTATTGTATTTATGGTAATGACATTTGGGAAGGGCAGCTACTTTATGCACAAGGTAGGAGTCATACCAGTGTAATACACATTGTCAGTGAGACTGTCTGGACCTAAAGGGATTCAGGAATCTGTAAGCTGTGTGGGTGGGCTGCACTCATTGCAAAAGAAAATCCATAACAATCTCATCTGCAGCTGGCTATCTGTGAAGCTGACTGCATTCATTCATCATTACCTTCCCCCTGGCTTATCACAAGGCCTGTTTTCATCTTTACATATCACAAAAGATATCTTGTATTACTCATGCATCACACTGTGGGTTACCCACAATTACTACTGCTTTGAGAATGCACTGACCGAAGAATTAACAACAATTATTATATGTGTCTATACTTAGTTTCATAGTTGGGTACAAGGCTACTGGCCCTAGGGCCTAGATAAGGCTACCCAAATAGTACCCTGGCTTTCGCCACCCGAGAAAAATATTTTCATGCGCCCCTGTCAAGCACTGACACAGAAGTGATCCCTGGGGTGAATTTCCTATCTCCCATCCAATCATCAAGATTTTTTTATGAAGACTGCTAATGAGGAGCTTTGTTTGATATAGATAGGTAGTTTGTTACAGAGTATGGCAAGTCTCTGGGACAGGAATCTATCCCTCCAGCATGTTCTGCTTATTGTTGTGAGAAGGTTTAGTTTCCTAAAGTGTGTATCTCTGAGGGATTGGGATTTAATTAAGTGGAGCATGTCCAACAGTTCTGGGTTACACATAGCTTTGAATGTTAGGCTGAGATTGCCTCTGATTAGGCGATCTGCGACACAGTAAAGCTTGTCCATCAGCGTGGGTGCCGTGAAGTTTGTCACTTCTGTCCTAAGAAGCGTGTAGTTGACTTTGGCGAAAATTTTTAAGGTGTTTTCACTAATGGGGGAGGTGGTGGGATATGGATGTCTAGGGTGATTAGATTGTGGTCGGATCTGACCAATGAGGCAATGACCTATACTGTGTGGAACACTGGTTGTCCATGTTAGTTATGACCAGGTCTTGGATATTGCTGCCCCTGCTGGGGGTGTGGATAATTTTATCCAAGGCATTGGAATTTCTGAATTCCAGAAAATGTTAAGCACAATAGTTGATACATGAGTATTTTTCCTAGTTAATGGTCAGTTAGTTGAAGTTGCCCATTATTAGGGTGTTCGGTTGTACCCTAATATTTTCCAGTGTATCAAGAAAGTTATGAGTGGGAATCCTGAGCCATGGTAAGTGATCTCGAGCAAGGTACATTTTGTATTGTGTTGTTGCCCAGAGTTAGTTGCACTTGGATAATATCAGATGCATTATACTGACCAACTAGCCTAGAGGTGTGAATATCCTTAATGAATATGGACACGCCTCCACCTTTAGTGATTTGGTCCAGGTTAGGTGGCCGAAAGGTGTGTTATGAAGTATAGCCTGGTAAGGCAGGGGTGCTCTCTGGAACCTTGAACCAGGTCTCTGTCACTGCACAGATGTTGATGTTCTCCATTTTAAGGATAGCCTCGAGTGAGTGCATTTTCAGGTTTAGACTTCTAGCATTAAGTACTAATAACCTTACATTTTGCTTGATTGTACATGTTACGGTGCTGAATTTGTCATTTGAACCTTTTTAAAAAAGGCACTATATGAGTGGCAACAGCCTTAGCCAGTATCCAGAATACCAAGGGTGACAGGTGCAGGCCATCTCTGGCAAAGCATTGTGGTTTGTTGATCATGTCATCTCAAGTGAACACATACTGGATCCCCTTAGAATGACACTAGAAGCTTAGCCAACTGTTGAAGTCAATCATTTTGTCCTTGTACTATGGTATCATTCTGGGTGATGGCAGGATGCTACTCAGGGCTAGGGTCAGACCTCCCTGGGCTACAACATCGGACAGCTACTACATGTCTCTTTTCATGTACTTGCGGGAGGTAGATCTCATGTCATTCACACTAACATGAAACAATGACAGATTCATATTTGTACTTGTTGTGGAGTCAACGAAGTGCGTGGGTTATGTGGCGGACCCTGGCACCTGACAGGCAGCTGACAGTAACTTGATCCTTGTTTAGCCTAGTGAGTGGAACATCAGTGTGCTTGACTATAGAGTCACGTATGAATAGAGTGCTGGGTAGGTTGTTATGCCTTATGGGCTGTGATTGAGTAGCAGACTAACTTTGTGGGCTATGTGTCATTTGGGTTGAGTTTGGGGGTGGAGGTTGGTTGCGTTTCTGCTTTGGAGGTCCCTGGTGCTTGGGTAGATTTTTATTTAGAGCCTCTACCACCCTCTCACTGGGATCAGACCAACTATACACTTGTCTAAAGGTTATTACACACTCCATAGGCATGGTATTAACAGCTTGCCAGCCCGCTCTCCCTCTGTATCAACCAGCAGCATTTTCCCAAACTACACCTAAGCACTATACTTATTTAATTTATTTTACAGTTGTTGTATGGGCTAGTCAAACTGGATCTATGTCCATTTTCAGTAGGGGCCCGGGGAGAAAAGCTCCCCAAAACAGCAGATAATTAATAATACATTACTGATCTTACTAATGCAGGTACAATACAGATTTAGCACTGCAGTACACTACGTTACTACTAGAACAATCAATACATTGCATATTAGAGTAGTCATAAGGCAGATGATCTTAGTGACAGTTTAATTTACACGATCATACTCTCGGTATGTTTTGCAGGGAAGCACTACTTAGTACACAAATAGTAATAAATACCCAGTACCCAGTGATAGGTGAGGAAGTTCGTCAGGTTTAGCACAGGGGCACAACCAATGTGTTCTGAGGTATAATGTCAGGTTGTTTTTGAAATGTGTTATTGTGGAAGGTGAGGTCAGTTGTCTATGGAGTAAGTTCCATTTTTTCTCAACAGTGTTAGAGAACAAATAGTCACCATCCTTACTGTTGTTCTTACTTATGTGACAAAGTATTTTATTTGATGAGCTTTGGGTTCTATGGTTATTGTAAGGGGTCATGACACTAGTAAGTATTCAGGTATAAGTAGTTTGATACACAGGGTGTTGTGGGTAACTACTCGTCCAAAAAAAAGCCCATGGAAAAAGTAATCATGGATCTATTAAATAGGAAATAGTAAAACAATGCACATATACCAGTTTAGTTTTGTCAAGGGTAGCGCACAGCTGATAAATCCAGTGCACTACGTTCACAAGCCCACTTGAGCCATGGATGATGGACCAAAATGTTTTACTGCATACCTACAGCTGGTGAAGGCATTCACTATACTACCTCACTTAGGTATTATACTCATTTTCAAAAATTTACACACAAATCCCTGTGAAACACAATGTATAGTCAACATGTTCCTGTGTAGGACACATAGTATTGGTGTTGGAATACACCTACACCAGTAGGTCCATTGCTAGTGGTGTTCCACAGCAATCGGCACTCTTATCGCTCCTGTTTGTAATACACTGAGCTAAAGTCATCTGAAATACAGATTGTGTTGGGGTTACCAAATCTGCAGCTAACTGCAAGTCGGTGCAATGACTAATCTCTCCATATATAAAGATTTCGCTGATAAAGGTGCGACAGCCAAGTAACTGGTGCTTGAATCATAGCTGAATACTCAGTGCCATACATTGCATGTTTATACCTTTTGGGAAGGTGACATGCCATACACATTACTACATTGTTAACACTCTCCTAGGGGTAGACCCACTGGTAAGGGACTTGGCAACTCTGGTTGCCACTATCCTGAACTTTGATCATCATGTGTCCACAGTGGTGATAAAATCTTTCAATGTGAGTCAAGTTACAACTTATGTAATTGCATCCAGATCTAAGAAGATCATAGTCCAAATATGTTTATCACTCAGTCAAGCTAGAATTGAGTACACTATACTTTTTATCATGTCACTGACCAGGCCTTTTCAAAAAAACTATGTTGTCCACACAAATTAGTTGTGTAAATAATATAGGGTGTACATAACATGTCGTATGTGTACATCCAAACACATTTGTCCCTGTACTTAGTCTCTTACAGAGTACCGAGGGCCAGTCTATACCGAGACTACTACACCTTCTCACATCCATCCCTGATGGATACAGTACATATTATCAAAACAAACAGCACAAGAACTACTCATAAGCATCTAAACCTTGTCTGCAACATGAGCAAAACGTTGCAGAAAGAGCTGTGTGGTTTAGCATTTACCTGTTCCAGGAGAAATTTTGCCCATTTAGGTGAAACAGACCTCTTATTTAAGCCTATTTCAAAAACTTGTGCACCTATGGATGGGAAATCAGAACTTCAGCCATGCTTGTCACTTCTGTCCTTTATGCACAGCAGCAGGTTATTGTTGTTGGAAGGCCCAGACATACACCGTTTTTCTAGTTATTGGGCATTGACAATTACAAAAACAGGTGCATGAATGACCAGGCTTAAAAAGGGTCTAGGGACCATTACACTGGTAACCTTCAATGATGGTTTCTGCTAGTGGGTTGCAAGGACATGACATGGTTTTCCTTACAATTTGGTCTAACAACAAAATGCTGGACTCTATAAATACATGTAATAGCCAAAGGCAGCTATAGTGGAATGCAGCAGAAGGTACGATACTGTTTGGCAATGCAAAACTGTATTTATTTAAGAAGCTATACTTCACTAGGTTTGACACTGTTGTATAAATGTATTCTATATAGCATTCTGCATGGAGAAAAGTGGGTTAAAATTTAAAATGAGGACAGCTGTGAACACAACTCCCAGGATAAAAAAGTCCACAATACTCTTATGCCCAGTAGTTACAGGAAGGAAAAAATCACAGTGTAGAATCCTGAAGATGCAAAAACATTCCAACATTAGTGTTCATTGCCATTAAGGTGGCAGCTTCCCCTACCTCATTGTCGGACAGAGTGGTAGTCCATATGAAATTCATACACTTGAAAAGAGAGATACAGATGATGTATGGGACTAGTCGGGATAGGAAAGAAATTATGCACTGTTAGTGATATTTCAAAAAACCAAGAAGTAACTGCAGCTTAAAGAGACCAATAATCACCTGAAAGAAACAGTCCAAATAGTATAAGCAAGAAAATGGTCTCTCCACGATGTATCAAATAAAACGTAGAATCTCAGGAACTCCCAATAATCCAATGAGTCATGTAGATAAAACAAAAACTATTTTATTTTATTCAGAGCAAGTGGGAAGATGAGCGCTTTCGCGTGGGTACAACCACGCTTCTTCAGATAACATTTACACCCACAGGCAAACATTAAATAGTAAAATAGTAGGGATGTCATTAATTGCTTGATTGATTCAATTAGCAATTAAAGGTATAACCATTAAAATACCTTAAAACAAAGTTAGAGGAAAGCTTAGAATTATCAAACTTGAATTGAAAACACAAAAAATAGACATTACATATATACTATAACATTATAATATAACTTACAAGACTTACAAGACTTAAAATTGAGTGTATTAAAGAATGTTGAAAGGTATACACTCAGTATTAAGAATATACATGTACAAACTCTATGCAAGGAAATATATAAAACTGCATATGAAGAATATGTGATGCATTAAGTGAAGACACTGAGCATGTGTTAAGCCTAATGAAGACTTTATGAAAGGGGAAATATATATATACGTATATAGAAATAAATGTGTATACATATAAGTAAATAAAGGTATTAAGGTGGCCTACCTAATAGTTTTTTCATATTTTAACATAACTTAACCATAACCTAATCAAATATAATAATAAACCTTATAGCAAACTATAAAATATAATATATAAATACATAATTGTGTACAAAATATACATATGTATGAATGTATAGTTATAGAATATTTATTATATAAATATATATGTATATGACATAAATAAATAGTTAAGAAATCTTATTACAGATACTATATTTTATAAATAATATTATTATTTATTAGGAATATCATTCTTTATTAATAGTGTAAGTTAAAATATATAAATATAAAAGTTAAAAATTAAAAATTATAAAAGTTAAAAATATAAGTTAAAAATATATGTATATATATATATATATGTATATATTTCAAGCATCAGGCTATGGGACAACCATAGGATTGTAATAATTTAATAGTTACATATAGCTAAGTGTCTGAAGTGTAAGAAAATAATGAACATTATCAGCTTAACGTTTCCTACCATCTAAAATAGGTTTTATGGAAACTGAAGTATTTAAACCAGGGTAGATTTGTGCATTAGATCTTAAAATCCATTTTAGCTCAGCTGTAGCAAGACGATTAGCTATATCACCACCCCTTAAATTCACCGAAATTAACTCTAAAACTCTGAACTGAAAGCTATGATCAGTTTGTTCTTTAACGTGCAAAGCCAAAGCATTAGTATCAGTAGATCTTTTTATTTCATAAAGGTGGTTATAAATTCTGTCAGATAGCCTTCTTTTAGTAAGGCCTATATAAAATGCAGTGCATTTTACGCAAGTGGCTAGATATACCAAATTCTTTGAGGAACAAGTAGCAAAGAACCTCGGGTAAAACGCAAAGTTCAGAGTGGGGTGAATAAAAGGTTGAATAGTGCATAAATATGAGCATCTGTTACATTTTCTGCATGGATAAGTCCCTAGTCTTTCATCACCATAAGTATTATAATTATTCATCATGTGGTAATCCTTGCAGAGAATTTGTTTAAGATTTGCGCAGTTTTTATACAAAAAACTAGGATTTTTCCCCACTAACCGTACCACTGACTCATCAGTAGTTAGGATGTTCCAATTCTTTCGTATTGTTTGCTCTAGACATCTTACATCACTTGTGTATTTAATGGCATAACAAAGTTTCCTAACTTTATTAACATTAGTGTTCTTGAATCCTGGTTGTGTTACTTGACTAAGAGACTTTATTACACAACTATTTGTCTCTGAGGTACCCAAGACATTTTGTTTGATATTCTTAACAAGATTACTATTATAACCTCTATTTACGAATAGGGTTTCTAACTTATCTGCTTCCATCATTAGTGAGTGACCAGTCTGGCAGAGCCTAGAAATTCTAACGAATTGACTCTTGATGATGCCTGGAAAAGTGTGCCTCGGGTGCATACTATCATATTTGAGTAGTGTATTTGCCCAAGTAGGTTTCCTATATAATGATGAAGTAACTGTCCCCTGTTCTGTAATAGTGAGTGTAACATCAAGAAAATTACTATTACTCTGGGAGGCATCCATGGTGAATCTCAAATATGAGGAGGTAGATTCCAAGAATTCCAAAAACTGTTCAAATTCTAATTTGGTACCCTCCCATATAACCAGGACATCATCAACAAAACGTTTATAGAATTTAATATTCTTAAAGGTAGGGTGATCAAATAAAAACTTTCTTTCCCAATTTAGAACCACTAAATTTGCGTACGTGTTCGCACAGGGGGTGCCCATGGCTACCCCCATGTCTGCAAATAGATCTTATCTCTAAACATAAATAGGTTGTTGCTAAGTACCAAGTCTAAAAGTTGGCAAACTAAAATTATTTTGTCTCCATTAAACAAAGTATCACTGGCAAGCAACTCTCTAATGGCTTCTAAGCCTATATCATTGGGAATAGATGTAAACAGATTTTTTTACGTCTAGAGTCACTAATAAATATTTGTTATTTTTGAGATCAAGACTTATATCATTCAGATTCTCCAGTAACTGGTAGGTGTCTCTCAAAATCGATGGGACAGCATCCACCACAGGTCTAAGAAGTCGTTCAACAAGTGTAGAAATGGTGGCAGTAACCCAGTTGCTTCCTGATACTATGGGGCGCAAGGGTATAGGTACAACATTTTTATGAATTTTAGGCAGGCCTTTTATGGCCGGAATAAGTGGAAACTCTATATTTAAATAATCATATAGGTCAGGACTGATTTGTCTGCACATGAGAAGTTCGTATAGTGTTTCGTGCACATTGGTAATAATCATATCTACTTCATGTGAAGAAATAATTCTATAGGTGGCAGAATCTGAAAGCATATCCAACATAAGGGAAAAGTAATCAGATGTATTTAAAATTACTATTCCACCACCTTTATCTGCAGGTTTAAAAGTTATATCCTTTAGGCTTTTAAATTTAGTTAGGGATTTAAATTCATCAGATGTTAAATTTACAAATGCTATTCTCTTAGTATGGCTAGAGAACAAGGAGTAAAAATCCCTTTCACATGCCTTTTGGACGCATTCTACGCTAAAAGGTAACGTAGGAGAAAAACTGCTTCTACGTTTTAAGAGAAGTGGATTATTCTTAACAAAAGAGTCATCTTCAGAAACTCTAGAGTCTTTAAAAAACGTTTTTAAAGAGATGTTTCTACAAAAAAGTCGTAGGTCACATAGCGTATCTGTAAGGTTGCTACATTGTGCAGGAATATAGTTTAAACCTCTATTAATCAAACTCACATCTGATATGTCCAAACTATAAGTAGACATATTAACAAACAAATCAGTCACATTTTCTGTTTCCTTGAATGGCCGTACCTCTCTCTGGAAAATTTCTGTTTCCTCGGCCCTCTGCTCTGCGAGCGTCCCCTGCTGTAAAGCTGTTGTTTTTCTGGGTAAGGTAAAAAACGATTGGAATCATTGACAGTCTTAGGTCTAGCTCCCAATGAAACTTCATTCGGTATGTTGAGCAACGCCAACTGGTTAGGGGGAGGTGTATCAGAAACACCATGGGAGTTGGAAACGCCATTAATCAGTGATGTAGATGGTACTGTCTCTGTTGTATTAGAGGGAAGCGTGGTGGAACTGGTAGCAGTTGGAAATGAACGACTGACGTCATCTGATGCAGGTTCCGATGGTGCGGAATCATGCTGACGAGCCCTTGTGGTACTGCCTCTTGGCCAAACGAAGACTTGCCCTGTTGAAAAGTCATTATAATCACGTTGTAGTTTTCTGAGTTTAGTCTGCCTAAGTTTATCGCTAAAAGAATTCACTTGTGTGAAAATTTCTTGTATTTTACTTCTGCAATACGCAGATTTAAAGCGTTCATTCAAGTTTTTGTAAATAGAGTCAATTCTAGTACGAAGGTCTGTTTCTAGAGGTGAAAAATATTCAATTAGGAGTCTCATACAGTTGAACCCCAACTCTATGTTGAGGTCCTGCCACTTTTTTAAGAGGTTCGGATGGCTATCTCCATAGGAAGGCATGCAAAATACACGCATGCCTCTTGGAACAATGCGGAAATGTAATGAGGCTTCAAGGTGCTGCCTTTGCCAGGCATATCTCTGCAGCAAATATAATTTTTTCAATTCAAGTTTGATAATTCTAAGCTTTCCTCTAACTTTGTTTTAAGGTATTTTAATGGTTACACCTTTAATTGCTAATTGAATCAATCAAGCAATTAATGACATCCCTACTATTTTACTATTTAATGTTTGCCTGTGGGTGTAAATGTTATCTGAAGAAGCGTGGTTGTACCCACGCGAAAGCGCTCATCCCCACTTGCTCTGAATAAAATAAAATAGTTTTTGTTTTATCTACATGACTCATTGGATTATTGGGAGTTCCTGAGATTCTATGTTTTATTTGATACATCGTGGAGAGACCATTTTCTTGCTTATACTGTTAGTGATATGCAAGAAGTCTAGAATTTCAGTTTAGCTATGCAAAGGAGAAAGCAAAAGTTATCAATACCATTAAGCTTATCCAAAACATTTTATGAGAAATACAAGGAAAGTATCCAAGTATGTAAACTTTCACAACACAAACAGTAAGATCACCGAGGTGGACAGAAAAATGCACCATTAGAACGTGACAACTTAAATGAATAGAAGTAGAATTTATGTAATACTTGCAAATTGACGGATTTAGTGTAATTGGTCTACCACTGTATATGTCACAGCATCATGGAGCAATTATTCCACAAAAGTAGGAAGAACGGAAATGAATATGGACATGGGCAAAGTAGTATGATACCTCTGCATTTGGAATCATGTCAGCTACCTCAGATATCATATTCCTTCAGCGGTAGCACCAAATGCAGGTCGGACATTGGCAGTGTACTACCCAAGAGCAGAAGTACATGACCCCAATGTTGATCGGAAACAAGTACATCACGATAAACTGTGCAGGTGATGACACTACTGCCTCATATCCTTCGCTAAGCAACACCACTCTACCAGTTCCATGGGTGGCAAATGCCAGAAAGCCATCTCTACCAGTAGCATTCAGGTTTTCATATTGTTATACTTCCTAGCACCATACCATAACACTTCCTATCGCCCCTAATTTTTGCATGCCATTGCTTGCTAATATCCATGCTGATACACAGTTATAACTACCTGTTGTGGTTGTGACATGTACAGCTGAATGACTTCCTATTGTGTTGCTTGTTTAATTCCATTGTTATATTTTGATTTTTTTAGTTTGTTCAAACAGCCCCGTGGTATCAGTCTACCCACAGTTGTACGCACACGTATAATATGAAAAGAAACAACGGTCCTGCTATACACATGGGTATCTGATAAGAAATAATATGTCTACTACACTGTGGTGCATACGGACCTCAGCCAAAAAGAATGCAAAACCTATGTATAATGATAAAATGGCATATGATTTTACTATGAATAGAGAAACACCTACCTCCTGTGGTGACGGCACCACAGTGGTATTTATTTTATTTATTTATTTTACATTTGTTAACCGGGCTAGTCCAACTGGATGAATATCCATTTTCAGTAGAGGTCCGGGGAGATAAGCTCTAATTTGTACTATTTGTTAATACTAACTTAAACATCTAAGCATAACATTGACAAAAATAAGAGATATCTAAGGACATTTTTAACATTATTCCAACCTTGATAAGTAGAAAGCAAGGAAAAAAAAAGAGAAAGAGAAAAAAGAAGAACTAAGAGTTATAATATTATAAAAAGAACCTTGTTCATATATTGTGAGGAGAAAATAGCAGCAAGAGTAGACTTTGAGAAATCCAATTATCTAATAAAATTCAAAAGACTGTGTTTATTAAGGATTTCACCGACATAGAAGTCTGAAGGTGAAAGATAAAAGAAAAAAAGTGGGTATAACATAAATTGCTTAAGGCAGAAGTTAGTCAGGATTACAGCTAGGGCAAAGCCAGTGTTTTTTAGGTATATTTTAAGTTTTGGTTTGAAGTTAGAGAGGAAATAGAGGTGAGATCAGGAGGAAGAAGCTTCCATTTTTTCCCAACTACATTAGAGAAGAGAGCATCGCCTGCTCTGTTGTTGGATTTGCTGAAGGAGATAAGTAGTTTATTTGAGGAGCACAGGGAGTTAAGATTCAGGTAGGGAGTAATAAGGGTAGATAGACTTGGGGTCTTCTTTGGTTGGTTAAGTATTTTGTGGGCCAATGTAATTTGGTTAAACTCAAGTAGATTTTGAAATTCAAGCCAGCCTAGTTGAGATAGATTCTGGCAATGGTGTGTTCTAAATGGTCATCCAGTGGCAAATCTAGCAATGCTATTATAAGATTTAACCAGTTTAGAGAGATTGCTTTTTGAAAGGTGAGTATAGATAATAGAAGCATATAGAAGTGAGGAGATAAGGTGGGAGTGGGCGATACTTGTTTTAGCTAAAGGAGTGAGGAATGGCTTAATTCTGTAGAGGGCACCCATTTTTTTGTTGACTATATTTACAGTATTGTTGATATGCTCATTGAAAGTAAGGTGGTTGTCAATAGTAACCCCTAATAGTTTTGTTGTTAAGTCAGGTTGTATGTGAGTACCATTTTTTGATCGGACAGTGAAATCAGTAAGGGTGTGCTTTTAGGTTGGTGAAAATAGTAGGAGCTTCGTTTTTGTGGGGTTAAGTAGAAGACAGTGTTGAAGAAACCAAGACTCGACTTTATTAAATGCTTCTTGTGTTTTTAGTAAAAGTTCAAATGAGGTCTTAGCTGTGCATAAAATTGTCGAGTCATCAGCATATTGTAAACATGTAGTTTGCAGAATAGCTAAGTGTAAGTCATTAATGAAAATTGAGAAGAGGGGTGGACCTAAAATAGAGCCCCGAGGGACTCCTAGGGTGACAGGAAGTAGGGAGGATAGTTGATTATCCCATAGGACTGCTTACTGTCGGTATGCAAAACACTTAAATGTCTGTCTATTTAATCCACCTGTTTAATCTGTTTAAGTACTTTTGAATAAAAGCAGCTACTGAATTTATGATAATGAGAGTTAATAAAGGCAACCCAGTTAATGCACAAACTCGGACTCATACTGGTGTAATCCACATTGTCCCGGGGACTGTCTGCAGCTGAATGCAGTCCTCACTCAGAAACCACAGGGGGTTGCTTTCAACTGAAACAGGATTACATCAAAATAAAATAGCATTCTGGGAAGCTGTCTACCTGGGAAGCTGGCTGTATTTGTCATTCATTCCCTGTTCCACACTTCTCTCATACTCTGTTTTATCTTTCAATATAACAAAAGGCATCTGTAATTAAGCCTGTATCCCACAACAGGGGAAATAGAAGTTCTGTCTGAGACATCTCATTGACAAAACAAGTAACAGTTACTTTGATATGGCTGCATATTTATAATTTCAGAGCCACTATGCTTTCACCATTCCATATTGCATATCTGTCCCAAAATGTTACACAGCCATCGACATTCATAGCCTGGGTTAGCTGCAGCATTTCATTCTTTCAATTTAATATCATATTCAAACAAGTTATTTATTATTTTTTACTTTGCTTATCTTTTGTTGTATATTTTAACAAAAGTTTTGCATGTGTTACATGTATACTCAATAAAAGTCAGCCAATCTGTTTGGTGCCCTTACATTAATAATCTCAACAAAAGAAAGAAACTGTTGCAGAACATGGTGTAGGCCATAGAGTGCTAAAAATCCCTTCTCAGAGAGTTGAAAAACCTCATTGAAAACTCAAAAGCCAGCAATGATGCCTGAATTGCAGCCAACACTAAAAACAATCAAAAAACCCTTCTACACCTATATCAATAGGCTCCATGTCAATACCCAGATTTTGGTCTGAGATAATGCAAAATGGCAGCTTGCATACTGACCCAACAACAATTGCCAACCCACTGTCATACAGATTCTGTGACAACTATACTCCTCTCTCCACACCTAAAGCACATCACAATAATGGAAGCATGGCAAGCACACAGCATTACTGCAGCACAAGGTTGCAGTTGCATTGACCAAGGCCAAAAATACAGCTGTCATGTGACCCGATAACATCCCTGGCAGTTTTGTACATGAACTACAAAGTAAATTGGCACCACATCTGTGTGTCCTCTTTAGTCACAGCATCTACTCATGTTTTTTCCTTACCGAACGGTGTAGTGCTGCAGTCATCACACTACAAAAAGGGTGAGTGAATATAGACCCTGGTAGTTATCGACCCACCCCTTAGCCTGACTTACATTGGTAAAGTTAGGGAATGGATCATCATGGACCTGATTAACAAATATTTTTGAAATATCCAAACTGCAGACCCCATGAGATTTGGCTATGTGAAAGGGAGATTGTTAAATAAAATCAAGAGATCAATACACAGGAGGTTCAGGTTCAAAAGTTTACTAGTGTACACCAGGAGGCAAAAAACGTACAAGTACAGAATTTTGACAGACATGAAACAGGAAGTACACAATTTTTATAGTTTCTTACATTCAAGTTGTGCCCACCTTACTGACGTGGTCAGTCACAGGGCATCTACATCACTTTAGCTTACAGTATTCTATTCATTAAATAATGCTGATGCTGTATATTTAAAAAAAGTTTTCCTCTGGTAACAATACGGCCTTGCTATCCACCTGGTCAGACATAATGTCTTTCTGTAAAGTTACTTCTTCAGGGTTTCAGACTAGTTCGAATACAATAGCAGATTCAGTCTTCTAATACACTTCTTTGTTCCCCTGTAACATTTTCCCAACAGCTGCGTGTTATCTAGTAACACATACACAAGGCCAAATCATCCCAGCAGGAAAGAGCAGAAGATTTCATTATTTCACACATATTTAATTTCCTGACCCAGCAGATAATCACTTGTGGAAAGCATAAACATTAAAACTTGCTGAGCTAGCAGCTGCCAGGGTCAGAGGCCAACTTGCTACAAGGCACACTGCAGTTTCAAAAACTTCTTGCAATTACACATAAATTCATCCTTTTTGTTATATCATTAAGAGAATAAAATGCATTACATACTACTTTGCTTTTAAAACTAGTACTTCACATATATTCAAATACATATTTCTCTAACATTTCCCCCCCCTATTAATACTTTTTATTCTATTTTGAAGTATGCATAATGACATTTCATCTCCTAACCTCTTCCACTAAGGATTTTCAGCTAGGTGAGTCATTTGATCTATACTTCAGAAAAAGTTTCGTCTGAGATCAATTTTTCAATCTCAATATCTTGGTACAAAGTTTCAGTAACAGATACATCAATAAAATCTTTGATTAATCTTTTCATGCAGGGAATTCCACAACAAACACATGCTCCTAATAGGAGTAAACCCACACAAATAGCAATCAGAATATTCATTAGGATGGAACCCCACCCCCCCAAATAGATTCTGGAAGAAGTCCGTCAGTGGGTTTGGGCCTGGTTTAGTCATGGCTGATACCTGCTGAATTACCTCTAGGTGGTTGTTAATTTCATGCCTGTTGTCCAGAATGTATGCACAGCATTCTTCTTTGATAAGCGCGCACGTACCACCTCTTGCCGCTAGGGTGAAGTCAAGAGCCATTCGATTTTGTAGCACAACAGTTTTCATTGCATTTAGTTCATCAGTCACCAGTTCTTGGGCAGAGAAAGTTGCATTACTCATTAATTCGAGAAGTTTCGACAGCTTCCTCAACTCCCAGATTGATTTGACTGCTCCATATGCTGGGAATATTCCTGCCCAAGATATAACGCTGTCACTCATATGAGTCAATTTGCTTTTGTCCTTTACGGTATTATGGTCTTTCCAGCCAGCTACGATCCGTCCTACTGGATTTACAGGTTTCCGAACTGGACCTTCAGGTTTTCGGGCTGCTTCTCTCACGTTTCGTATCTTACCCAAAGGTAATTCTGCAGTATGTCTTATAGCTGGAACCAGATAACACAAAAAACAACTGCCGGACCAATTCTCAGGTAGCCATTTGTATGCTTTTTTCCCACAAATAAAATAACAATTTTCTACTTTAGTACTAATATGCATTAACCCTGCATGAAACATTTTCTGGTCTATAACTGACAATTGTTTAAATAAAACAGGATTCTTGCTAATTTCATTCATGGTTGTTTTCATTGAGTTCAAATATGAGTCATAATTAGTATTGCAAAAAGTATTGCCATTACTAGTCTTAATATAACACCGATAAGATATTGTTATATTACAATTGCTACAGCCCACCTGGAGAGTATCATTTTTATAGAAACATACAATTCCCTTTTGTGTGACAGGTAAAAATAAAGCTATTTTGTCCTGTGATCTCACAGTCCCTGTGTCAAAAGGCAAACTTTCCCAAGTCTCATTTATCCCCAGAGGGACAGCGGACATTAACAGTCCTCCATATGCTGTTGGTATAGCTGTACAAACCCAGCAATTTGAAATGTTCATAGTCTCTGCATATACACGCTTCATGGCTAGGTATGTGTTAAAATTTGGATGCCAGTCTATAGATGTTTCGTCACGTCTTCCCACTTTTACTTGTGTGGTTGAGTGTAGGAAAAACCACAAGAGGAAAATTGTCACAATTATAGTTAATAAATGTATACTCAACAAAATGATTATGCAACATCTCTGGGGTTGATCTGCATTTCTATTCGCTTTATTATTGGCCATTTTGCCCTTGTTGTATATCAGTCACAAAGTTTTTATCAAGTTGAAAGTTCTTTACCGGTTTGCAGTGTGTCAAATGGACCCAGGACGTCCTCTCAGCTACTCTGTCTGCAGTAGGCGTTGCCAACAGTACCTGGTACAGTCCTTCCCACTTTGGACTCGCCCAATTCTTCCTCTTCGTCACTTTTAGCCACACCCAAGTTCCCGGAGCCAAAACTGCTTCCACCGGTCTGGTCTGTTCCTTATCTGAAAAAGAGTTAAACTGCAAAACATTTATTTGTTAACAATTTCCTCATATAACTAGCTAATGAACTGTCAGCCTCTTGCTCTGCAGGCATGAGAGCTTTCCACTGAGGCACATAATATGCTCTCCCAAAAACCATTTTGAAGGGAGTCAAACCCTTCACATTTGGAACCGTTCTCATACTCAGCAGCGCTAAAGGCAAACAGTATATCCAACTCTTCTGGGTATCCTCAACTAACTTCCTAAGTTTGTTCTTCAGGACCCCATTGTACCTTTCCACCAGTCCTGCAGACTGTGGGTGGTAAGCACAATGGTTTTTCAAGGAGATTCCGAAAAATCTTCCAAGTTGCTGGATGGTCTGGTTAACAAAATGTGTGCCATTGTCACTATAAATCCTTTCCAATATGCCAAATCTAGGGATTACTTCTTTATCAGGGCTTTCGCTACTGTTGCTGCATCCAGATTTTTGGTTGGAAAAGCTTCTACCCATTTAGAAAACATATCTACAATGTCTAGGCAATATTTTTTCCCTTCACACTTATTCAACTCTATGAAATCCATACAAATAGTATGGAACGGATATGGTGGTATAGGAAAACTTCCTTGTTTAGGTTTAAATGCCCTTTGTGCATGGTGCTTGTTACAAGTATGACAAGCTGCACAAAACTTTTTGGTATAATTTGTGAATCCATATGTTTGGAATATTCGGTTTACTAACTGTACCATCCCCCCTGTTGAGACATGGCACTGCCCATGGCTCAACAAAGCTGCATATCTAAATAAATTTGATGGCAATATCGTTTTTTTTTTCTCTTTGGAAATGTACAGTCCACTTTCGAGAATTGCACCTTGTTTTTTCCATTTTTATTTTTCTGCTTTTGTAGTAAGCATCTGAATTGTTTTCAACATGTCTAAATCTAAAGTCTCAGAGGGTTGTAATTCCTCATTCAAAAGTAAAGTTTCTGAGTATGAGGCCGCTTGCTTTGCAGCTGCATCAGCTCTCGCATTGCCTTTCAAAATCCTATCCTGTTGTTTTGTATGAGCTACACATTTGCAAATAGCTACTTTAGTAGGTAACTGGATAGATTCTAATAATTCCAAAATAAATTGCACATGGTTAATTGGTTTTCCACTAGATGTTATCATTCCCCTATTTTTCCATTGTTGCGCAAATACATGTACTGAAGAGAAAGCATACTGACTGTCAGTATATATGTTTACACATTTGTCTTTTGCTAAAGTACATGCTCGTGTTAAAGCTATCAATTCTGCTGCTTGTGCAGACAAGTTATGTGGCAAGGGTTGGGCTTCTAAAATTTCAGTGTCTGTAACTACTGCATACCCCACTAAATTCTTCCATGTAGGGCCCCTTCTGCATGAGCAGTCCACGTAATATGTCACCTCAGCATTATCCAAGGGCATATCTGTGAGATCTTGTCTAGGCAAGGTTAACTGTTCAATTTCCTGCAGGCAGTTGTGCGCTGTGCCATCCACAGGAGTTGGGAGTAATGTTGATGGATTTAATGTCGTACATCGTTCAATTGTCATATGAGGTTGGCTCAGCAGTATAGTCATACATGAAAGATGTCTAGCAGGAGAGAGATATGCTACTTTTTCTTGCAGTAAAATTATTGTGACTGCATGAGGCACTCTCAATGTGAGAGGGTGGAAGAATACCACTGAGGCCGAGGCCTGTACTGCCATTGCAGCTGCAACTACTGCTTGTACACAGTGAGGCAAAGATCGCGCCACTGGGTCTAACTGTGATGAATAATAGGCTATGGGGCGTTGCTTATCCCCATGTTGTTGCGTCAGCACTGACGTCATATATCCTTGCTTGCAATCTACGGTCTGAAAGAACCGTTTGTGATAATTTGGGAGTCCTAAAACTAATGAAGAAGCTATCAACTGCTTCAATCTGCAGAAAGCCGTTTCTGCTTCGGGTGTCCATTGTAATAAATCTTGTGCTGCCATTGGTGTTTTATATATCATCAGTTAGTGGAGCAGACTCCAAAGCATAGTTTGGTATCCAACTCTGACAAAAATTAGTTGTCCCCAAGAAGGACATCATTTCCTTCTTGGTTGTTGGTTTGGGTGCTTGTAAAATTGCTGTCTTTCTATCCTCGTCCAATTTCCTACCTTCATTGGATATCACATATCCTAGGTATCTAACTTGCTTTTTCCAACGTTGTAACTTACTTTTGTTTACTTTGTGTCCTTGTGTTGCTAAGAATTTCAATAGCACTATAGTATCTTCCCTGCATTGCTGCTGGGTGGGGGCTGCTAGCAAGATGTCATCTACGTAAAGTAGAATTTGACTACCTCCTGGTGGGGTAAACCCTGCCAGGTTGCTAGCCATTTCTTGTGCAAATATTGTTGGGCTCTCACAATATCCCTGTGGTAGTCGAGTATAGGTATACCTTTTACCCTGAAGTAAATGCAAACCAGTATTGACTATCAGGATGTATAGGTATTGAAAAGAAAGCATTACTGATATCTACCACAGAGAAATGTTTCTGTTGTGGTTTTAAGTCATTTAACAACGTATGTGGATCTGGCACCATGGGTTCTCTGCGTATCACTGCATTGTTTACAGCTTGTAAATCTTGAACCATCCACCATTCCCCGTTTGCTTTTTTAACATGAAATAGGCGTGTATTACATGGTGAATCAGGAGATTCTACCAGTACTCCTTCTCTGAGTAATGCTGCTGTTATAGGCTTGATTCCTATTTCTGCATCTTTCCTCAAATGGTATTGTCTTTTCTGTGGCCTAAATGCTGACTTTGGTGTAATTGTAACTGGTCCTGCTGTTCGAATAAGTCCTATGTCTGACTTGCCTGTTGACCAAAGAGTCATTGGTATCTCACATAAAGCTTTCTCTTCTTCTTCTAGTAAAAATGCTAATCAGCTGTCCATGCTAGATTGCAAGTGTACAGCTGGGTGTGTCTGCGTCAACCAATTCAACTTTTGTTTCTGTATCCCCTGTTCTGACAATTCTAAGTCAGTCTGTTTCTCCCATCTTGTTACCTTCTCTCCTAAGTCTGCCCATTTTACGTTTTTGTTCTTTGTCAAGCTGACATGTGGCAATCGATTTGATATATATAATGCAAGGAATTCTTGAGGTAATGAACAGCTAACTACACTGTTCCCCTCAGTATCCCAATACAAAGTATGTAATACTAATCTAGTTGCACGATTTTTGAACAATTCTTGCTCATATTCTCTATCAGGTCCTGGCGTATTACAGTAGTATAGAGTACAGTGTAACAAATGCTGTCGATCAGTGTCAAGGGAGGGGGCTTTACTGATGGCTACATTCATCAGTTCCTCGGTTACTGCCCCTGGACCAGTCGCAACTAGGTCCTGGCTGTACCAATAAAAAGTTTCACCCTCCGATCGTACCACAAAAGTATCCATTTGTCTCTGTGCCTCCATACCCTGCACAGTCGGAACTACTGCTATGCCAAATATCTGCATAAGGTCCCTACCCAATAGGTTCACTGGACATTTTGCAGAAACAACAATCTTACTTCTTTGAGTCATACCTGAAACAGGGTCATTTATTGCTATATCATGGGAAAGTGGTTCTCTGTATAGCTGTCCATTCGCAGCTTTCACTAATATATAATCAGGTGACTCAGAATGTTCTGGTAGCTTGGAGGGGTGTATCAGGGTCTGTGATGCTCCTGAGTCACACAGGAATTTGACTTCCCTTCCCTCCACCAGAAGTGTAACTTCTGGTTTTGTGTCTGCTAAGTAGAGCTCTAGGCTCAATAATGCTAAATCCAGAATTTCACTTTCTTCATCCTCCATATCTACTTGCACTTCCTTTATTCCTTCTATCACATTTACATTTGTCCTCTGTTTATTAACTTCTCCTGATGATTTCTGACTTCTGCATGATGTATCTTCACTATCATATAGTCAGTCCTCATCTCCCTTGTCTTCTGTGATTCCCTTTTTATTCTGTTTACAATCCCTTGCTAGATGTCCCTTCTTCCCGCACTTAAAACATTCACCTCTCTTTTTCCTTTCCTCAAAATCTTCTGACTGTTTGTCAGACTGTTTATTTCCCTGGGCATTTTTCTTTCCCTTTTTGCCTGGCTGTAACACAAATACTTCACCTCCGTCTTCAGCAGTAAAAACTTGCGCCTTCTTTTTCTTTTTGCTATTAAAATGTCTTTCAGCATGTCTGGCATATTCAAGCAAGGCTTGTAGCCTACCTGTTCGATGGTCTATCATATGCTTCATAATGAAGCTACTGATAAGTGCAATGCAACCTTTTAAAAATGCATTTTTCAATTGTTGTTCATACGGGGAATCATTCACTTGATTTTCAGGAACTGTCATACCTCTATGGTTATTAAAACATTCCAATAATCTAGCATAGTACCAATCTACCGTCTCATTTTCCTGTTGTATGCATTGGTTAATGCAAGTCCAGTCTGCTCTAGGTTTCCATTTCTCAGAGATTCGCTCTGTAAGACCTTTCACTCTATTGTCTAGTTCTGTGTCACTATGTGAGAGTGGTTTAAGCTCTGCATTATGAGGATTCCAGGTGCCACAAATCATGTGCCAATCTGGACCTATAATTTGTCTTACTACTTTTTCTACTTCTTCCCCATTCAAGTGGTAACTCAACCTCATGCCTTGCAAATCTTTAAAAAAATTTCATAAAATTAACTTTCAGATGGGGAATTCCCTCAGTAGCTTTTCGGATATCCTCCGGTGTCCATGGTCTGTATACTAAGAGAGTTGGGTCCTGCCCTGCCTGAGGATTTGGGACCTCTATAAGTGGACACATTTCTTCCTCATTCTCATCCTGTAGGTTTCTCTCTATTTGATACGATTCTGCATCCCCATGTGTTTTACGTGCTCGGGACCTAGTTTCAATAGTATCTCTAACAAATGGTTGTGGTCTCGCTGAGACCTCAGGATAACGCGGAGGCGGACCAGCCTGTCCACTCGCTTCATATCCTGAAAAAGGCAATGGAGGGGGCAGGGGAGGAGGAGCTGTTGCTATTACTATGTTATTATCTTCTTTGTCTAAAAATAATGCTTTTGAATTTTTAGTCTTCTGTTCCCTACAGTTTGCTTCCTCAACCCACCTGTGTGCCTGAGGAATGCCTAATTGGCGTTGCTTTTTTGCCTGACCTTCCGCATCGGATTTAAGTTGCTTAAGGAGTTTAACCAGTGAAGTTTTATCTAATTTACCATTAAATTCATATTTGTTAACCCACTTCGTATAATACCTAAGATTATCAGAACGTTGTGATTGCATATATTTTGCGTCTTCGGTTAGGGGCGGATCTCGCAATGTTTTAGTGCACTCATTTCCCATGTTAAAAGAAAATGTTACGTAACCCTTCTTATCACATGGTACCAAAATTTCAGGTCCTTTTCACAGTTTATCTAGAATAACTGCCTACCTTATTCTGTTACCCTGATCTATGACCAAATACACAGTAATTCCTTTTGTCCCTGATCTGCATAACAAATCTTGACAACAATATTTACTGTAACCTAGTCCCTGATCTAAAACAGAAAAAAGGCAAAAGTCTTCCTACCTGAGCCTCCGGTATTGAGCCGTCCAGGATCCGCTCTTCGGCCACAGATCAGAAAGTGGCCAGCCTCTTTAAACGACAATTCAGTCGGAGGTCTTTTCACCCAAGAAGAACCGTTTCGGTAACTTCTCCTGTGCAGTATTCGACCACCGGTAGACTCTGATCTGCAGCTGTCTGAAGGATTTCTAGCTCGAAGGACCAAACTGTTAAATAAAATCAAGAGATCAATACACAGGAGGTTCAGGTTCAAAAGTTTACTAGTGTACACCAGGAGGCAAAAAACATACAAGTACAGAATTTTGTCTGACATGAAACAGGAAGTACACAATTTTTATAGTTTCTTACATTCAAGTTGTGCCCACCTTACTGACGTGGTCAGTCACAGGGCATCTACATCACTTTAGCTTACAGTATTCTATTCATTAAATAATGTTGATGCTGTATATTTAAAAAAAGTTTTCCTCTGGTAACAATATGGCCTTGCTATCCACCTGGTCAGACATAATGTCTTTCTGTAAAGTTACTTCTTCAAGGTTTCAGACTAGTTCGAATACAATAGCAGATTCAGTCTTCTAATACACTTCTTTGTTCCCCCTGTAACACTTTCCCAACAGCTGCGTGTTATCTAGTAACACATACACAAGGCCAAATCATCCCAGCAGGAAAGAGCAGAAGTTTTCCTCTGGTAACAATACGGCCTTGCTATCCACCTGGTCAGACATAATGTCTTTCTGTAAAGTTACTTCTTCAAGGTTTCAGACTAGTTCGAATACAATAGCAGATTCAGTCATCTAATACACTTCTTTGTTCCCCTGTAACACTTTCCCAACAGCTGCGTGTTATCTAGTAACACATACACAAGGCCAAATCATCCCAGCAGGAAAGAGCAGAAGATTTCATTATTTCACACATATTTAATTTCCTGACCCAGCAGATAATCACTTGTGGAAAGCATAAACATTAAAACTTGCTGAGCTAGCAGCTGCCAGGGTCAGAGGCCAACTTGCTACAAGGCACACTGCAGTTTCAAAAACTTCTTGCAATTACACATGAATTCATCCTTTTTGTTATATCATTAATAGAATAAAATGCATTACATACTACTTTGCTTTTAAAACTAGTACTTCACATATATTCAAATACATATTTCTCTAACATTTCCCCCCTATTAATACTTTTTATTCTATTTTGAAGTATGCATAATGTCATTTCGTCTCCTAACCTCTTCCACTAAGGATTTTCAGCTAGGTGAGTCATTTGATCTATACTTCAGAAAAAGTTTCGTCTGAGATCAATTTTTCAATCTCAGTATCTTGGTACAAAGTTTCAGTAACAGATACATCAATAAAATCTTTGATTAATCTTTTCATGCAGGGAATTCCGCAACAAACACATGCTCCTAATAGGAGTAAACCCACACAAATAGCAATCAGAATATTCATTAGGATGGAACCCCACCCCCCCAAATAGATTCTGGAAGAAGTCCGTCAGTGGGTTTGGGCCTGGTTTAGTCATGGCTGATACCCGGTGAATTACCTCTAGGTGGTTGTTAATTTCATGCCTGTTGTCCGGAATGTACGCACAGCATTCTTCTTTGATAAGCGTGCATGTACCACCTCTCGCCGCTAGGGTGAATTCAAGAGCCATTCGATTTTGTAGCACAACAGTTCTCATTGCATTTAGTTCATCTGTCACCAGTTCTAGGGCAGAGAAAGTTGCATTACTCATTACTTCGAGAAGTTTTGACAGCTTCCTCAACTACCAGATTGATTTGACTGCTCCATATGCTGGGAATATTCCTGCCCAAGATATAACACTGTCACTCAAGTCCATATGAGTCAATTTGCTTTTGTCTATTACGGTATTATGGTCTTTCCAGCCAGCTATGATCCGTCCTACTAGATTTACAGGTTTCTCAACTGGACCTTCAGGTTTTCGGGCTGCTTCTCTCATGTTTCGTATCTTACCCAAAGGTAATTCTACAGTATGTCTTATAGCCGGAACCAGATAACCCAAAAAACAACTGCCAGACCAATTCTCAGGTAGCCATTTGTATGCTTTTTTCCCACAAATAAAATAACAATTTTCTACTTTAGTACTAATATGCATTAACCCTGCATGAAACATTTTCTGGTCTATAACTGACAATTGTTTAAATAAAACAGGATTCTTGCTAATTTCATTCATGGTTGTTTTCATTGAGTTCAAATATGAGTCATAATTAGTATTGCAAAAAGTATTGCCATTACTAGTCTTAATATAACACCGATAAGATATCGGGCCAGATTCAGGAAGCCTCCGTGTAAGAGTTATAACTCTTACACGGAGGCTGCAGTTAAACGGTGTGATGTCAGCATGTCATGCATATGCATGAGGTGCATGAGGCATGCTGAATCACACTGTAACTCTTACACGGTCCATGTAAGAGAGTAGGGGGCGTGTCCGTAGGCTAAGCCCTGCATGCGGACACGCCCCCGGCAGTGTAGAATGGCTGAAAGTAAACAGCCACGAAAGAGGCCATGGAAATGTAAATAAACACACTACACAACACATTCCCCCACAGACCATCATTGTACAAAGTGAACAGAGGCTATAAAATGAAAATAAAAACTGTTTTATTTTTTTTAAACCCCGTAAATGTGTGCTACTGTGTGCGCGGGTGTGCTACTAGTGCAATTGCAGTTAGCAGGCAGTGGAGAAGGATATGAGAACTAAATATGCAAAGTAAGCCAAGAAGAAATAGCTTAGCGGTAGAGTTGCCAGCTTAAGAGTAAGCAGGCAGGGTTTGAGCCCACACAACAACCCTTTTTTTTTTTGTAAATAAGCACTAAAAAGGCCCCTGACAGTATTGTACAAATGTAAAAGTATACCCTTTTGTAAAATGGAATGAAATGGAGCATATATTTTGAAGTAACACAATAATAAAAATATTTAGAAATGTACTGATAGCTAAGATGCAGTGAGACCGAATGCTTGTAGCTGAGTAGTGTTTAAAAAGCTGCAAATTGCTTGCCCATAGCTAAGCACTGGTTTAACAGGCTCAAACTGTGTGCAACTAGCTGTGCTCAGCTTAACATGTGTGTCACCAGCCAATTAAGGTTTATCCCAGTGCACACCGTTTGCACGCCACTCCCACAAACTAACTGCCAGTGTGCATGCGTTAGCTCCGCGCAAACGATTGCAGACCTGGTTTAAAGTGCTTAAAAGTGCTTTTGGCATGTTTGATTGACAGGTCCTTAATTCCTTTCTAGACAGTCTTGAAAATTAAAAATCAGTGGTCAGATTCAAACCCAGGATACCATGCACTAGAGTCAAGGTACTAAACCACTAAGCCATGACAGCAGTACTTAGAAATGCAGAAATAGCATACATATAGGATATAATCCAGAATGGAGCATGATAAAGCAGTTTCTGTCAAGTAGATACAATTCCAAAATGGCCAATCATAGAAATGTGCGGGAAAACTGGCATATATAAGCCCCATAGGCGGGAATACACAGCAGAACCGATTGTAGAACAGACCTGCAGGCAGAATGAGTGGAGTAGGGGAGGGACATTGCTTCTGAGCACAGCGGTGGGGCATTGAGGAGTCCAGATACATGGTCTGGCTCCTAGTTCACCATCATGAGGCCCAACTCATGCAGCGCCAGGTCTCATGGGGAGCGTACAGGGCGGAGGCATGGGACCAGTTGGCTCATGATCTGACCAGTGCTACTGGCATTCCATGCACTGGTGAGCAGGTCCGTCACCACCATGTGGACCTGAAGCGGCGTAAGCAAGACCAGTTGACCCAATGGATCCAGGAGGCCCGGGATACGCCCAACGCCCCACTACTGAGTAAGTTACATTTTACTTATGTATGTAAGGAATTCAACTAGCTGATACCATGGAGATGTGTATTCCAATATTACTTGTTTTGTATTACAGCTGCAGGTGTCCGCTCTGCGAACCGAAGGGCGCATGACCGCAGGCTGGTGCGGCTGCACCACCATGCAGGTTTGTAACCCCACATAGTACTTGTAAATAAATATTATAGTGTAGCATGTATCAGAACACTGCACTGTATTGATCAAAAGAAATATAATGTGCAAGCAAGAAGTGAAAGTCTGCAGGTATGGCTGCAACAAGTTCAGCAGTATGCAAGTGTAACTGGAAATATAATTGATAGAAATAAATAGTGCTGTAATACAGATGTCCCACCATTAATTAAATATAGTATAACCTTCAGTAGCCTCAAGAGTACAGCTTCAGAATCTGAGGTAATAACATGTGAGATTTATCCCCTGTTGAAATGCTGAATCATGACAGAAGTGAGGCTGCTGGAAAGTGTTTGAATCACCACAGGTCTAATATGTGAACAAAGCCTAGAAGTACCAACCTGAACTGTGAAATTGCAGGATGTGTGAGAGTGACAGAAAGGGTCATGTATCAATAAATAAAGTAGTAATAACCCCCGAATATATAAGCCTGAGTGTGTCTCCACAGAACTAAATGCATGTGGGAATTACAAATTAACATCCCAAACTGATTTCAGTGTGTCTGAATCTTGAATGTTTAAGCCAAAATCTGTATATGGTGATGACAGTAAACAATTTGCAGATAGAATGAATGATTGTCTGACAAGCTAAACAGCCATAGTTGTCCCCTGTCCTGTCATCGAAGTGTAGCAGGATGATGTATCTGATCAAATTCAAAATAACTAGGATAGTGATGTAACTGTAACAGGTCTAGCATGACAGTCAAATAAAAATCATTTTGAAACATCAGCCTCAAGTTAATTGTGTACCTATTACAAATGTATATCAATGTATAACTTATGAATGTGTCATAATTTTCTTTCTCCACCCCACCCTATAATTGCAAATTAAAACACTCACTAAATATTGGTATGTGAACATTTCATTAACCATGGACATTTGTCCTGTTCACAAATATACGCATGTCTGTTTGTGCATGTGCCCTGTTCATACCTGCAAACCTGATGGCCTGTTGCCATTAATCAACCCTGCATGTTGTTTGATTGTGTATTTCCGTTCAAATAATGCATGTGATATTGATATGCCCGTTGTTCAATGGTGTTAATATCTGGGTGTCTGTTTAATGGGAATACCAATGCATGCTGTTACAACTAATTGGAATGGAATAATATGCCCTAACCCAAACTAACATAACATACCCACAAACCTAGAACGCTTGGGAAGGCAGGTCCCAGCGGACCCACCTCTCCCACCTCAGCTGGCGACTGCACCTGGCACTAGTGCCCAGGCTGGACCCTCCTCCAGTGGCCCTGTGCCACCTTCAGGTGGAAGCGCTGCAGGGGATGGGGCCCGTCCCCCCTCTGCAAGCGTGGCCGGAGGAGCACGTCCACTCACCCTCCAAGGTGTCCGGTCTGTGGTGCGAAGGGAGATCCAAGACTCTGTTCTTGGGCCCCTATGCCAGCTCGAGGCTCGGGTGGCACAGCTTACGGCCACGGCCGTTGTCCTGCCTGCACAGCCCCCAGCACAGCCCCGTCCTGGGCTGTGAAGGAACAGTGGCAACTGCCTATGGGTGGGGATATCAGTTCCACTGTTGCCATCTGTGGGCTCATGTGCCTTGGATATCCCAACTTCCTTCCCCGTCAATTGTGTAACCCCCCCCACTTGTGTCATACACCGCCCCTGAATGCTTTTTGTCTGTCTTGTCTGTTAACCTACCCAGCCTACCTCCCCAGCTATACTGACTTCCTTCACCTGAGATACCACTCTCACCTGAAAAAAAAAAAAGGGCACTCTGTACCCACAAAAAAATTACGCCCCATACATAGCTGTCCATGTCGCACACATGCCCGCTGGACATTGAAACTGTTAATTACAATTGGCTTTACAACAAATATTAATGTTGTCCTGACACCTCTCTCAGGGGTGGAAGGTTTCAAATGTCCCACCAAAATACATAGAAATACACAGCTGTTGCTGCTAAAGACATGGGCATCTATGGGCCTTACCCACATCCTTCCTGCAAATCCCACGCTTGTTTCCCTACTGTCTTACCCTCTTTGTGACCCCTTTTTCACCACTTTCCTGTCACCCCTTTTTCTTTTCTTTCAAAGAAAATAGCGCGGGTGTGCACGTGTGTTAGTGGAGCTCAACGCCAGTGCGCATGCGTGAGCTCTGCGCAAATGAGCGCAGACCTGGTTTTAAGTGCTTAAAAGTGCCTTTATGGCACTTTGATTGACAGGTCCTGTACTCATTTTGAAAACCTGGAAAGAAAAATAAATCCCCACTGCCACTCTCGAACCCAGGACCTTGGTAACATTAGTCTGTATGACCTACCACTAAGCCATGACTGCCATACAAGAACATAGTGCTAAAATAAATATAACATGTAATAGTAGGAAACAATATAAGGGCAATATAGGAGGTGTACTACCCAAAGCATTTCAGGTAGAGTCTTAATGGCCGAATTACTGGATTCCCTCACTAGTTCAGTGTTAACAGAAACAGCCCTGCTAATTGTTAGCTTGTACATAATAATGTAAGGTAATGTACACATAAGAAGGTATGTATATGTACACATACATATATATAAATATATAGTAATACATATGAAATATAGTCGTAGGTGTCAGTATCCATACACACTCACTACAGGAAACAGTGAAGATAAATGCAGCAGCCAGAATCTGCAACACAGCCTGACCCCTGTGAGACCCACTAACCCTTTTAACTGCTTAAAGGTGGCTTCAGCACTTTGATTGACAGGTCCTGTACTCATTTTGAAAGTTTGGAAAGAAAAATAAATTCCCACTTCCAGTCCCAAACCCAGGACCTTGGTAACATTAGTCTGTATGACCTACCACTAAGCCATGACTGCCATACAAGAACATAGTGCTAAAATAAATATAACATGTAATAGTAGGGATCAATATAAAGGCAATATAGGAGGTGTACTACCCAAAGCATTTCAGGTAGGTTCATAGTTTAGTACTAAACTAATTGCCCTTGCGAGCCATTTTAAGCCTAGCCAATTATACCTTGTGAGACTCAAACCCTGCACCTTGTGTTTGTAAGGCAAACATCTTAGCCATTAATCCACCCTCCCAACCCAGGTAGAGTTTTAATGGCTGAATTACTGGATTCCCACACTAGTTCAATGTTAACAGAAACAGCCCTGCTAATTGTCAGCTTGTACATAATAATGTAAGGTAATGTACATATATGAAGGTATGCATATGTACACATACATACATATAAATATACATTAATATATATGAAATATAGTTGTAGGTGTCAGTATCCATACACACTCAGTACAGGAAACAGTGAAGATAAATGCAGCAGCCAGAATCTGCAACACAGCCTGACTCCTGTGAGACCTACTAACACCTTTACTGCTGGAAGGTACCTCCAGCACTTTGATTGATAGACCCTGTACTCAATTTGAAAGCAAAATACAAGCATACTAGTAGGCCCTACCACAAGACCATTGTAACACTAGTCTGTATGACCTACCAGCAAGACATGACTCTCATACAGGAATATAGTGCTAAATAAGTGGAACATGTAATAGTAGGAATGAAGATAAAGGCAATATAGTATGTGTACTACCCAAAGCATGTCAGACAGACTTTCACTGTCCCAATTACTGGATTCCCATACTAGTGTGTGTTAACAGAAACAGCCCTGCAAATTGTTAGCTTGTACCCAATATTGTCAGCTAATGTACATATATGAAAGTATGTATATGTACACATATGTATATATAGCAATACATATGAAATATAGTCGTAGGCGTCAGTATGCATACACACTCACTACAGGGAACAGGTGGGAGAAATGCAGCAACCTGAATTCACAACACAGCATGAAGCATGAGAGATGTACTAACCTTCACACTCACAGAACATTTTCCAACAGCATACCAGCATGGTCCACGCCTACAATCTGAAAGGGCAACACCTATCTCACATACCTTTTTATAGCACTGTCCTGAAATCACAGTGAGACATGCAATCAGTACACAACTGGCTGTATGCAATTAGCCAATGCTGCCTTACAATTGGTGCAGAGGCCATCACATGGACCTATGCAGATACCTACAAAAGCATTCAGTACCCACACTCCACACATGCAATACAGTCATTGCACAAACCTAATGAGAAAGAGAGAGAGAGAGAGAGACAGAGAGAGAAATAAAAAAATATACAAACTGCCAGCAGCAAAACCAGCAGCAGCAGCAGCAGCAAGCAGCAAGCAGCAAGCAGCACCACTGACACAGCAACAGCTGCCACAAACACAGGTAATGCAAAGTAGCAGGTTAATACTGTGTTTACTGTGACACCTCCAAATGTATCATAGTTCACTATCTATAGGTATGTCCATGAGATAGGTTGTGTGTACATAGTCCTGAAATATATACATATGTACTATTGCTGTACATGTTGACCATACTTAAAACTTCCATAGCTTAGAACACAAGGCCAGTTGTGCATATGATGCAGTCGTTACCAGGGTCAGTAGAGGTTACTCCTCATTGGTGTGGGACTACTGTGTATGTATGGCACTGTTCAGGTACATATCCTGTAGTATGGCCAGGGATTAATATCAGACTGTCATGTGGTGCTATGTCCTCCAGGGGTGAACGTAGCACACATCCAGGGATACCATTTTGTAACAGTGATGCTATGTGTTCTGCAATGTTGAGGGTGGCCCTCACCTGGACATGTGAGAGGATATGGAGGTTACAGTCATCTGTGATAACTAATACCGCATGTGTAGGAGAATGGGGGGGGGGTACCTGCACCTAAACTGTCTGCAACAATGTTGCCAATATCTGTGCATTTGGTGAATGTGAAGCATCTTAACACTGATGACCACAGATGCCTTGCCTTCATGTGAATCTGCCCTGTGCTGCAGTAGCCTCCTGCTATTGTTATACAATGTGCCTGTATCTGTAGTCCACTGGACAGGATTAATAAGTGGTGTGCAGATGTTCTGGGTTAGATATGTGTGTGCACAGTACATGCAGTATGTGGGATGTCTGTGGTAAGCATATGCAAAGGGGCCAGCAGTGTGTATTGTGGCTTCCACTGGCCCAATGGGCTACATGGATAGCATCACAGTCATAACTAGTGAATAACTGTGTAATTACATGCATACATAGCAAGGTAGTGTACTGTGCTTGTGGTGTTGTTGGGATATGTGTATCCAGGCTGAGTAATGTGTGTCCACAGCACAGGGTCGGATGGCAACACACATCCAGTATGTAGGGATGAACACCCAGAGTGTTTCAGACGTGTCGCCTGTGCAGAAATATCTGGCCATTACCTGTGCATCCCCCACAACACACACACATGCAACATATGGCAGAAGTACTATAGCAGTACACACAGGTTCATAGGTTCATACTAGGCTATTTGCCCTAGGGCATTGATAAGCCTAGTGGAATGTGTTTGTCTTTCACCACCCAATTACAAGTTATGCTGCTATGCCCTTGTCCGACGTTAGTATACTGTGCCTCTGTCTAACAGTGACATAGAAGTGATACCTGGGGTACAACTATGATCTCCATCCACTCATCCAGATTCCTATGGAAGAGAGTCAATGAGGGACTCTGCCTAACCTATAGTGTGAGTTCATTACAGAGTGGAGGGAGCCTCTTGGTTAGGAATATGCCCCTCCAGCATGTCCATTTATGTCAGTGCTGAGGTTCAGGTCTCCTGCGCATGTGGCTGTATGGGACTCTGATTTCATGAGGTGCAGCATGTTCATTACTGCTGGGTAGGACATGGCTGTATATGGCATGCACAGATTGCCTCTGAACAGGCAGTATGCCACTGAGTCCAGCTGGATTTCCTTTCACTGGGCAGCATATGACATCTGTTTGAGCCATGTCATCCTCTTGATGAGGTACTGTTGTCCTGTACCAGTTGCTGTAGGTGTCTGGTTAGGTACATCCCAAAAGGTGCACTGTACGCAATTATAGGCCTGATGATGGATGAGTAAAGAGGCACAATGACCTCCCCTGCCATACATGTGAATCCCTCATGATTAGCTGGGCTATATAACATGTCTTTCAATCCACGTTGGCCATGTGGTTGACAAATGACAGACTGCTATCATGTCTCTTCCCCAGGTCCCCAATTACGTCTTCTGTACTCAATGGCCTAACACCTATGTTGTACTTTGCCACCAATGTGGAGGTGTGGGAATCTGCGTTGACTATTGATACTCCCCCTCCCTTGTTCAAGTGTTGGGGCCGACAAGAATGGTAACAGCTATAACTTGGTAGTGCTGGTGTGCTCCTGTGAAACCTGAAACAGGTTTATGTTACTGCACAGATATCGATGTCCATAATGCTAAGTAGGGTTTTGAGTGCATGTATCCTGAGGTCTAGACTTCCGGTGTTGAGTAGCATCACTCTTACTTCCTCATCCTTTGTGATACAAATGGATGTGGGTTTGCCTTATGAGCCTTGCCTAATACAGGCACTATGGGTGTAGCAAGAGCCTCCGCCAATATCCAATAGGCCAGGGGTGACAGGTGCAAGCTGTCCCTAGCAAAGCATACCACCCCAAGATGACAGGCATTGGCACACCTGTGAATGACACCAGTATGTCAGTCAATTGTTGGAAGGGATCATCGTGCCTTGATATTGTGGCATCATTCTTGGTGAGGGTAAGATGCTACTCAAGGTCAGGGTCAAACTGTCTTAGGCTACGTGCTCAGAGAGCTCCGTACTGTCTCATGTCATGTAGTCCAGGGAGGTATGTGTCAGGTCATTCACACCAGCATGGACATTGACTGAGTCATACCTGTACTTGCCTTGGGGTTACTTGAGTGTTTGTGTTATGTGGCGGGTCGTAGTGCCCGACAGGCTGCACACTGTGACCCTCACCTCGTTAAGCCTGGTGAACGTGATGTCTGTGTGCCTGATGATAGAGGCACCTAGTACAGGTGTATGAGGTGTGTTGTTTACTGTTAATGGCTGTGAGTGTTCAGCACATTGGCTTTGTGTGATATGTCTTGCACGTGTTTGTTTCTGTGGTAGTGGTTGCTTGAGTGTCTGCTTAGGAGGTCTCTGCTGCGTAGGCAGACCTGTAGTCCGAGCCTACGAGTATGTTCATGTGTGATCATGTGTTAGTTCTGCTGTCGTGGTAGGTCTATGTGAGACTGGAAGTGTAGTGAGTGTGGTTTCCTTCTCCACCTATGGCAGTATTGAGTAGAGAGAGCCTAGCCTCCAGTTTGGTATATGGTTGCATCACTCACATGAGTTTGAATTTGTTGTTAGGAGGAGGGGGTTGTCTGTGTACATGCAGCTGTTCTAACATTGTCTCTGGATTACCACACTCACCAGCTGGACTGGGGAGGAGACTGACAACTGACCTTTGGACATGCTAGAATACTGTTGTGAATTCCGTAATAATTGAAAACAAGGTCCAGTGGGGAGTGAGGGTGTACTGATATTCCTTACTACTGCTGACTGATATAATAGCTTCAGTGAGCAAGTGCCAGGTAACCTAAGTGCAATGTGTCACAATTAAGTAAATGCAACAATGACAAGCAGTCACTTGCTGTCATGTGTAACATGGAAATACGTACAGTAAGCAATGCAGATATCAGTAGTGAGTCACAGAAGTGTTGAGAAGCTGTGTATTATGTGGAAGTAGTGTACCAGTGAAATAACAAGCTAACAAATAACAAGCATATAAACAAAGCTAGATTCAGGAGGCCTGGATGTAGTGTTTGCTACAGCAAACAAGGTGTACCAATGTCAGTAAGATACAGCTCAAATATGCAGGCACTATAAACCTGAAACCGGATGTCCCCAGCTATGAATGGCAGAGTACAGCCTATTGTCACACAAGAGTGCAGACCACAAACCTTGTTAATGTTAAATAACTGGCCTGAAGGCCAACTGCCTATACCAGAACTAATACACTTGGACACTGGGCTCTCAATCAGCAGTTCCCAACTTCAACGGATGAAAGATATGTGTCCTGCCACCACAGTGCTTGCCACAAACCTCCCTTATGTAAAACAACTGGTCTGAAGGCCAAGTGCTTAGTCCAAATGACTTAGAATGATAGCTACACTTTAATCAAGTTACAACCAAGCAGTAATAAGTACGATTTAATACTCCCTGTATAGAATGTGTACCATGTATTGCTGAGATACTATGCTGATAACCTGTTTGTGTACCTTTCCAGGGGAATATGGCTCCAAAAAGGAACCCCGCATATTCTGCTGCAGAGGATGAAGTGATCCACCAGAGCCTGGTGTGTGACTATGCCATCCTGTTCTCACGCACCACCCAGAATCAGCAGGAGAGGTCTGCACTGTGGCAAAATCTAGTTAGCAGGATAAATGAGCAGGTGAGACATCACTGCAGTGATTTGATTAGAAATGTCCACCAGCGTGCTGCAGATATCCGCAGGCAACAGGTTGCCACAGGTGGGGAGGTGGCCACATCCCACCTCACCAGACAGGAGGGGCTACTGCTAAGTGTTGTGGATCCAGCCCCAGAACAACAACAGCAACAGTCATGCATCATGATGGAGGTTGGATCCACACAGCAGCAAGACACCGAGCGTGCAGGTAAGATGCCATATTTATTTATTGTTATTACTATTACATTTGTTGACCAAGATAGTCTAGCTGGATATATGTCCATTTTCAGTAGAGGCCTGGGGAGAAAAGCTCCACATAACATAATAAAGGCAGACAGACAAGTTGTTAATACAGACAGCCAACATAATAGAAATATACACCAGCTTGTTAATTAAATCAACATACATTTAAGGAACTCAAACAGTTTAAAGTCATACACAATGTACTGTCGGTTTCAAAGCAATTCTACCTAAAACATAACGGTTATGCAATAAGGCAAAAGCCATATAGATAATAGTTAAAGCTCAGAAGGGTAGAGAAGTAGAAGGAGTATGAAAGATAAAATAATAGGGAAGAGGCAGGAGTCAAGAAGGGAAGTGAGGAAAAGAAGGAAGACAGTCAAGAGGAGGTGGGAGGGATGGGAGAAGTAGGTCAGAGCATAGAAGGACATCAAGGGGAAAGAAACAGGGTAGAAGCTAGCTTTTATGCACAATGAGGGGTTAAAGGTAAAGAGAGGGTGGGGAGAGGGACGTTAGCCTGGAGTACTACAAGAACAAAGCCAGTGGTTTTGGAAGTACAGTTTGAGTTGTCGTTTGAAGAGAGGTAAGGGTGAGATTAGAGTTAACTCCTGGTATGTACATATGACTGTTCTGTACACTGTTACTTCATGCACGCATAAGGTGTGCATGTGGTATGTATCTGTCATCATGATATGTAATTGTGCATGTGTGATACAGACATTATGAGCAGCTGATGTGTATAAGGGAACTAGTGTACTACTGTACTGTATCATGTGCAAAACAAATGGCACACTTGTGCCCACTGACATTACTCTCTTCATACTTCCAGGTCCCTCCCATCTAGCAACGAGGCAGGCCATACATGCTGGTGAGTGTGTTTAACATTACCTGAAAAACAATTTATAATACTAGTAAGAGTAGTGTAACTCTGTAGTATACATGCTGGTGAGTGTGTTTAATAATACCTGCAATACCCAGTTTAACAATATTAAGAGTAGTATAACACAGTACTGATGTGTGTGTTTACTGTGGGGTGTGCATGTGTGCGAGTGTGCCTGTGCCCATGTGTGCATGTGTGTTAGTGTCCATGAGTGCATGTGTCCATTTCTGAATGTGTGCATTAGTATTGAAGTGCATCTCTGTCAAATATGTGTTGAGACTGTAATCTGTGTTCCCTGTTTTCCTCCCGTAGGTTCTGGTGCTGCTCTGGTGACCTGCAGCAGGGAACCTGAATATTGTGCCCCAGGTACTGATGATGATGAAATGTCTGTAATGGTGCAGGAAGGTGTGTCTGGGTCCGCCATTGGTCAGCCAATTGACAGTACACAGCTGTCAACCCCGTCAATGCACACAGTCATCCTGCCGTTACATCCTTTGTCACCATTGTCCCTAGGTGATGGACAGTATGCAGTGGGCATAGATCAGGGTAATGTGGTACCTGTGGTACATGCATCCCCACAAGGCAGCCATGAGCAGGGTCCTCCAATGGTACCACGCAGTCGCCCATGGGTTCTCGTGGGGGCATCCATGGCCGTACTGCCTCTGGCTGACGTGCCCAAGGAGGTATGTCAACCTCCACTATGTTTCGAACTGTTATGCAGGCACAGGCACGTATGGAAAGGTTCACCAGACAGGGTCTGAGGGAGCTGAGAGCATGTCGCACAGCCATGACAGACGGCATGCGTGATGTTGCGAATGCTATCCGTAACTTCACAGATGTCGTTGACAGACGTTGTGGGGGCATACAACAGCTGCTCCACAACCAGATGTCCATGGGCCGGGGCGATGGTGTGCGTTTGCGATGTCGACATGGCCGTATGCCAGCAACAGCACCAGCTGGCAGTGGCTGCGGACGACAACAGGCCCACTCATGCACCTTAAGTGCCAGCACCAGCCCCAGCAATGCTGGGTCTGTACTGTCATCAAGACGCCCCAGGAGACCACGTGCACGTGGCTCTGGACAGTCCCAACAGGGAACTGTGTCCAGTCAACACACCCCTGCTTCTGATGACAGTACCCAGTCTGGGTTAGTACCGGATATGGCCCGTAGCACCCCTGCCAGGCACAGGTACCGTGTCCATGCCCACAGACACTGATCTGGATGACCTGACAGGTGCAGTCTGTGGCTGTCCACAAAACCCTGTACATGGCAGCCATTATGTGGGACTGTGTGCGTGCTTACACACATGCAGAAACCTAACACCTAGGGCAAACACATACACACACACACTGCACCAACACTGGTCCACCCTGTACTGCTGCCCCTCACAAACACACATACACACACATGTCAATTGGTGTTACCAGTGGCTGGCTTGGGCATACCTAACCCACACCCTGTGCATATGATGACACTGTGCCACCTCCTGCATACTACAACATTGGTGCAGGAAAAGGTAAACATGTTGTTGATGCACAGGGTGACTACATAGATGTGTATAAGTAGTAACATGTTGGTAACTGTTCACTGTTCCACTATGATTGTGTGTATATCCCAGCAGTCCTGCTGCAGTAACTGTATGAATGTCCTCAATTGTTATCTGCACCCATACTACTTACCAAAGTGTACCAGCTGCACACCATCACATGCTAACATTGACTATGGGAATGTGCATCATGTGCTGTTAAGTAGATTCAGCTATATGTATCTGTTCTGTCACACATGCATTTATGCACACCCTGCTACCCCCACACATGCACACGCTCACCTGCCATTCCCATTATTTATTACCTTACATGAGTAGCTGTCGATACATGACAGGTACACATTTGAAAAGTGCACTATGTTGTTTACTACTGACTTCCTCTTCTCTACCTGTACTCACAGGGTGCAGGCAACCTCATCAGTTCAAAGGTATAATGTGCATCAGGTACTGTGGTACCCTGATTGCCACATCAAACATGTTTCCCATATGGAAATGCACACACAGACACATCCCACATCCACACAGTTGCCACATTCAGGCTTCAAAACACTATCTAGGTATATTCTGGTACATGTGCGTGTTACAGTAGCATGTAACACTATACTGAGTACTGGCAGTTGTCTGTTGTCATGTTGTTTGTATAGAGTAATAGAATTGTTTGATTATCCTACTTCATTTTGTGGACATTACTTGAAGAAGTGTTACCTTACATGTGTTATTGGTACCACCACCTTCTCTTTTGTAGTTTTGTTTGTATAGGGTGCTGTCAACATCACTGCTTGTTAAGGGTAATGTGCACCCTGCAGTGCATAGCCCCATTTGGCAAAAGTCACATCCCACCCCCATCATTGTGCACACACACTAACCCCACCCACAGTAAAACACATACTTTCCATTTGCAAGATTCAAACCCATACCTGTGTTATGACAGTAGAAGCAGACACATTAGCAGAGTGTTCTATTTGCATTAGTTGGAGAAATCTTTTCTAATGCTGTACTTAGAGGGTGCTGACATCATCTGTGTGTAGGAGGAGGGATGTGCACCCTGTAGTGTGTTCTCCCGGTTGGCAAAAGGCACTTATCCCTCCCAGCATAATGCACACACATAAACCCCACTCATACTAACACACATACACTCCCTTTGCAGGATTCAAACCCCTACTTAACTATGTTATGACACTGGAGAAAGACGCATTAGCAGAGCATGCTATACGAATTACTGGAGAACTTTAATACAGGTAATATAGTTATAGAGTCCTGACATCATCAGTGTTTCAAAAGGGGGATCTGCATCCTGTACTGTACTGTCACAGTTGCTAATAGGGGCATTTCCCACACACACATCAATGTGTTCGAGGTTTGCATATGTGGGGGATCCAGTACTCCAATGTGATTAGTATATGGTTTGATTGCAACAATGAGGGATATACTTCCAGTGGTGAGCATTTTGTACTCATGTTTGTGATGATCAGGTCTAGTATATCTGCCCCTCTTGTGGGAAGGTTGATTACCTGTTCCATAGCTAAAGAATGTCTGATCTATGGGAACCCTAGAGCTTGGGTATTGTGGCTTGTGTAATGTTCACGGTCTATGTTTGGGTAGCTGACGTCACCCAGTATGATGGTGTTTGCAGAGAAATCTATACTCTCCTCTGTGAGCATGAAGGCTGTGTGGGAGTCCTGAGTTTGAGAGGGTGCTGTAAGAGCTCCTCTGTGTTTCTTTCCATGTGGTCCAGGGAGGTACGTCTCAGGTTGTTTGCACCAGCATGGACAATGACTGCCTCATAGTTGTACTTGCTGTGGAGTGACCTGTGTGCCTGTGTTATGTGGCACATTCTATCACCCGATAGGTAGCTAAATGTGACCCTCACCTTGCTCAGTCTGGAGGCGACACGTCAGTCAACAGCTCATGTCAAGCAAGTTCACACCCCTCATAAATGATGTGGAAACCTTCAAAGGCCCCAGGCCTGTTGAAAATATGGACCAGACTGCAGATACCTGTATAAAGGCATTCTATGGACACATTCAGGAATGCATGGATCATGAAACCACATATGAAAGCATGACCCAATCCTCCAAAGGCAGACGTCCTGTGTGCCGGACACCAGCCATAAACAAACTATACAATAGAAGGATGAAGCCACTACATGATACAACAAACTCCCAAAATGTGAAGGCATCACTAATGAGTATTGGAAGACAACTACAGGCACCCATATGATTGTCTAAGGCCATCTTTGAGAGAAGATACCACAAGCCACTGAGGATAATCACAGGGCTTTCTGTAGTTATGTTAGGAACCTGGGTGGTACTACCCAGATATGCTCAGAGGTAATCCAAGATGTCACACGAAATACAAAACACACAGACATTGCCATCATCCTAGTGGACAGGTTCACTGCTGCCTTCTCCCCACCACACCAAAGGGCAAATATGTCTCGGCAGAGTGCCCCCTGACATCACAGATGCTCAGGTAAGAGATGCCCTTCCCAAAGCAATAAACACTGCATCAATGGGACCAGACAGTGTCCCAGGCTGTGTCCTACATGAACCACAAGAAGAGCTACACCCAGACATAACACTACTGTTCAATCCCAGCCTTACTACACGATATGTGGCCAAAGAGTGGCGTACAGCAACAGTGGTCCCTCTACATTCAGGTGGTGCCTTCACGGATCCTGGACACTATTCGCCCCATATGTCTGACTAGCTTGGTCTGCAAAGCTATGGCAAGGATCATCATGAACCTCACATATATAGATATTGTGGACCTACAGACATGTCACCATACACAGTTTGGCTTTGTTAATGGCAGATCCTGCCTCTCAAACCTGTTTGATTTCTTTGAAACAGTCACCAAGGCCACTGTCAAGGGGAAGGAGGTCTACACAGCCTACCTGGACCTGGCATAAGCCTTTGATACAATACCCCACTTGTGCATTCTAGGGAAGCTCACCAGTGTACATATTAACCCCTATGTCACTATGGACATTGCACAGTGGCTCAAGGGCAGGACACACATGGCTAGAATTGCTGGAGCCATGTCAGCCTCCAGCCAGGTACAAGTGTCCCACAAGGCTCAGCCCTGGGAGCTGTCATGTTCATTATATATTTATCATAGGTACAGGCCAACATGGAAGTACTGTGGCTGAGCAAGTCGCAGGTGACTGCAAACCGGACACCATAATCAACTCTCCAGATAACACACACATCCTCCAAAAGGGCCTCTTGCAAACACACGACTTGTGCCACAGCCATGGCCGCAAGGTGAATGACAAAAAGCGTATAGTCATCCCCTTTGTCAAACACAAAGTGACCACAAAGTACCACATATGTGTTAATCCATTATCCCAATAGAGGTTAGGCAGAGTGACTCAGTGACTATCTTCAAGAGTGATATTAATGACTGGATGTGACATTGTAGGGTTACCCTGGTTATCACTTATGTGTCACTGTGAGACAGAGGCACAGTATACTAACCTTGGAAAAGGGCATAGCAAGACAGATTTACAATGCATGTTGAAAGCCACACACATTCTGGCTAGGTGGATACATGCCCTGGGCAGACATCCCTGTATGAACCTATGGACCTATGTATCTTGTTCACCATTGGCCCTATGTGCTGTTAATCACCAATGCAATCTCAATACTATGGTAGCATGTGCAAAGGTCAGTTGTCAGTCACCTCTATGGTACAGTTGTGGAATATGTGTGTCATGTAGTAATGTCACAGCTGCCACATGTACACAGTCAACCCTATCCCCTACCCATGGATGTACAACACATGTATGAGATGGAAACACATGGCCAAACTGTGGACTAAGCACTCTGAACCCAGTACTGGCATAACCTGTCGGGTGGCATGAAATACTACAGTGACAGCAATACCAATCTGATGTGGACCTACACTGACAACAATACAAGCATGGAAACACACCGGGCCAGTTGTGGAGCCTAAGGACAGCATCCTGCATGACTGGCAGACATCTCTGCAGCTGGCACACAGGCATACATTAGGCCTGCACACAGCACGCATAACACATAGCATACAAATCCTGTGTGCCAAACAAGCACAGTCTGTACAGCTATACAACACTACTGCCGCAGTTGTGTTAGGTACTTTTATTGTCCAGTACAGTGAGAACATGCTCACCAGGCTGGACAAGGTGTAGGTTGCAGTGATATGCTCATGGGGCACTGTGGTCCACCACATAACACAAGCATACAGGTCAGTCAGATGCATGGACACATATGACTCAGTCATTGTCCATGCCACCACAGCTGATGTGGGATGTCCCTCACTGGGATACATGATAGGGAACATGGAAGGGATCACTGAGCAAGTGACACAGGCTGGTAGAACCCTGACCTTGGTTGGCATCAGACCCTCACCAGGGATTCTGACATATTACTGAATGCTAATGAATTACTGTAGCTACAACACCCTAGCTGAACGGTTCTTAGCATACGGTCACTGCATTGCTTTGGAATAACGTCTTACCACTCCCACAACAGGTGAAAACATGCAGCACCTGTTCATCAACAACAGGTAGACTATATGCCCCAGACCAGATGTGTATCTCTCACTACTAGGTTGATAGCATCTACATCTCACACTGTATATACTCATCCCACATGCAGCACCTGCACAGAAGACCACAGTCATAATGTTACCCTGTGCAAATACCATGTATTCACATGTGGCAGGCATCACACATGGTAACTATTGAAGGTCACAGGTACATATGTGTATTTGGCACACACATACATCATGTGTGCATTGCCATAACTGGTTTAATCAATGTCATGCATTATTGTGAGGGACAACCCGCACACATGGGCATTCTGTGTGGGCAAAACACACGTGGCATGTCTGTAATCAAAAGCCATAAATAATTGTGATATCGTTTAGAAAGGGGTATGTGCATCCTGTAGTGTGTTTTCCCAGTTGCCAAAAGGGATATTTCAGTTATACATTCTTACCCCCCCTTCACACACACTTGCCACTTGCTGGATTCAAGCCCTTATCTAAGTATGTCATGACACTAGAGACGGACACATTATCAGAGCGCGCTATTCGCATTACTGGGATATTTCCTTTCCCCTGATATACTTATAGGGTGCTGACATCATCAGAGTTTAGACAGTGGAATGAGCATCCTGTGGTGTGTTTTCCCAGTTGCCAAAAGGGATGTTCCTTTCATACACACTTGCACCCCTTCACCCACACTTGCTGGATTCAAACCCCTACCTAACTATGTTATGACACTACAGATGGATGCATTAGCAGAGCACGCTATTCGGATTACTGGGAGATTTTTTTTCTCCTGATATACTTATAGGGTGCTGACATGATCAGTGTCTAGAAAGGGGAATGAGCATCCTCTGGTGTGTTTTCACAGTTGCTAGGAGTAACATTTGGACTAAGTGTGTGAGCATGCCCAGTTCAGCCTTCCCATGGCATGTTGTGTGAAAGATGTCTCATTTATCTAAGTGTGTGAGCATGCCCAGTGTGGGCTTTCCATATGTTGAACTCTGCAACCCATCACATTTGTGGATGAGTGTGACCTTCAACAAATACCTCCAGTTTATGGTTGTGTGTTCTGTGCCATGTTGTGTAGTTACTGTCCAAATGCGTTTTGTGTGAACACAACAGGGAGTATACTGTGCCTGCAGGTTTTGCATGGGATACTTTGCACACAATTCTCAACATCCGTTCATACTGACCTAACACTGTAGTACTGCATAGTGTAGTGGTTCAGTACTTTCACTGTGGTGGTCAGTATCCTGGGCTTTAGTCCTATCACTGCTTTACATTTCCATAGTGTGCACAACAGCCTGGTTAGGGTCCAGTTGTGCACATCTGCACAAAGGCGGTGCATCTACGGACCCTGGTAATTACTGCCCCATAAGCTTAACAAGTCTAGTCTGCAAAGCTATGGAGAGGATCATAATTGAGCTCATAAACAAAGATATAGGGGACATGCAGACATTGTACCCGTCCCAGTTTGGCTTGGTCAAGGGCAGATCATGCCTTTTGTACTCGGTTGACATCTTCAAAACGGTCACTTAGGCCATTGTTGAGGGAAAGGCAGTCCATACAGCCTACCTTGGCCTTGCAAACACTTTCAACACAATACCCCACTCAGGTATTGTAGAAAACCCTACCAACTGAAATGTAAACCCATATGTCACAAGATGGGTTGCAAACTGGCATAAGGACGGGACCCACAGGGTTAGAGTTGCTGGCACTATGTTAGACTCCAGGCTGGTCACAAGTGGTGTAACACAGGGCTCAGTCCTTGGCCCCCTATTGTTTGTCATGTACTTCTCAGAAGTACAGGCCAACATGGGAGGACTTTGGCTGACAAAGTTTGCAGATGACTGCATACTGGGCACCATAGTGGACAGTGCATCAGACACGGATATCCTTCAGAAGGGACTCACGGAAACTGATAGCTAGTGCCAGAGCCATGGCCTGAAGTCAAAGTGCACAACATGTGTAGACATACCCTTCGGGAAAAGCAAGGTAACCCCAAGCTACCATATAGGTGGCAATCCTCTAAGCACAGAGGAGGTTATCATGGACCTGGGGACACAGGTTGACAGTCGCCGTTCTTCTGACACTCACGTTGCTAAAGTGGCTAGAAAGACCTTCTACATTGCCGACCTGATCAGGAAGGGATTCACATCCAGATCTAGTGGGTCATTATTCCCGTGTACTCTTCACTTATCAGACCGGTGATCAAGTACAATGCCCTATTCTGGATGTATCTCACCCAACATCTGCAGCAATTGGAGAGACCCTGAATGTCCCCCACCAAAAGGATAAAGGAACCCCAACATCTGTCATATGCTGCCAGATTGAAGATACTCCCGCTCTATTCAGTCACATACTATCTGCTTAGAGGTGACATGTGCCTGACATGCAAGGCCATGTCCAAACAGGAATTAATGGACATGCTCCACCTCAGAATTGGCAGATCCACCTGAACCACTAGTGCAAGTGATTTACACCTTAGCATGGATGTACGTTGGACATGTTGGAGGGATGGAGTTATCACTCGGAGACTCCCTATGCTGTGGAATACAATTCCGGTCCATGTGAGGCAGAGCACCTTGCTGGCTCTGTTCAAGAGGTATCTTGACCTGTGGATGGGAGGTCATACGTTTACCCTGGGAATCGTCACTGTGTCACTGCTGGAGAGAGGCACGACAAAATAATGGGCACAGTACTGTTTCCATATAAGGGGTGGTGTACGCCACCAAACTCTGGGCTAGGCTTATACCTGCCTTAGGGAAGATAGCCTAGTATAAACCTATGTACCTATGAACCTATCTGACCATGTTGCATTATGTTCAGATGTGAACTACTTACAACAGCCTCATCCAACATCAGTAGTGTATTCCACAACATGGGTGTACATTGGCAAACACTACCGATGTGCCCTAGGCCATTTCTAATGCTAGTCGGAGAGTGTGTTTGTCCGTCAACACATTGTAAGTGTAGTTTGCCATGACATATGTCTTGTTTAGTATACTGTGCCTCTGTCTACCTATGACATAACATTGATACCCAGGGTAAACCTACCATCTCCCATCAACTCATTAGGATTCCTGTTGAGGGGAATCAACGAGTGACTCTATGGATAACCTGTACTGGTAGTTTACTCATGCGTGGGGGTGGCTTCTGTGTTATGGATAATGCAGTACAGCTTGTCCTATGTATGTCAGTGCTGGGGTTCAGGTCCCTCATGTGCATAGCTCCCTGCCATTCAGATTGTACAAGGTGCAGCATGTGCATTGATTCCAGCTTGGACATGGCTTTCTACATCAGGCACAGCTTGCATCTGGGTGGACAGCATGGCAGTGTGTGGAGCTGCACTCTGTTTAATCAGGCGACACATTACATGTGTTCCAGCTCTTTCATACTCCTGGTGAGGTACTGTTGTGGACTTTACAGTTGCTGGATGTGTCTGCTGAGGTACACCCACAGGGGCTGTTGTGGTCATTTCTAATGCTGATGAAAGATAACTGCAGAACCACAATGACCTCCCTTAGCTAGATGTCAGAAAGCATGGACCATGCAATCACAAATAAAAACAAGACCCTCTCCACAAAGGGAAAGTGGCCTGTCTGGTGGACCCCAGCCATAAACAAACTGTATAACAGATGAGGGATACTAATGCAAGACAGAGCTACATCTCCAAAAGGGAAGACAGCTGAGATCAGCACTAGTAGAAAGCTACATTATCTCATAAAGACATGCAAGGTCAACTTGGGGACATAAATCACCAAAGACAATGAAGGTAACCACACTGCTTTCTTCAGTTATGTCAGACACCTGGTTGGGAACCCTCAGATATGCTCAGAGTTGGTACACAACAACATATATTCCAGTGACCTGACAGATATTGGCAACATTCCGGCAGACAGCTTCAGTGCAATTTACCCCCTCCCTCACCCCCAAAGAAGATAGTTATCACAGCTGTATGTAACCTCACTGTCATCTTGGATGTCCATGTGAGAGCCGCACTCAGCAAAGACAAGTACACAGCATCAATGGGACCTGATGGTATCCCCGGTTGCATGCTATGTGAACTCCAGAAGGAGCTGGACCCGTATATACAAATGCTATTTAACCTTAGCCTTGCTACAGGATATGTACCTGAACACTGGCGTGCGGCAACAGTGGTCCCACTCCACAAAGGAGATGCCTCCACAGACCATGGCAACTACCACCACACAAGCTTAACCAGCCTTGTCTGCAAAGCTATGGGAAGAGTCATTATGGAGCTCTTACACAGAGACATTGCTGACCTACAGACCCTTGATCCCACCCAGTTCAGCTTTGTACAGGGCAGATCCTGCCTTTTGCACCTAGTTGACTACTATGAAACTGTCAGTAGGGCCATTGATGAGGGCTACGCAGTCCACACAGCCTACCTGCACTTGGCTAAGGCCTGTGACACAATACCCCACTCAGGCATCACAGACAAGCTCAACAGCTGACATATAACACCATATGTCACAGGATAGGTTGCAAAATGGCTAAGAAACAGAACCCATAAAGTCAACATTGCAGGTGCCTTGTCAGATTCAAAGCCAGTCACAGGTGGTGTCCCACAAGGATGTGTCCTGGGACCCCTCTTAATTGGTATTTACTTTTCAGATGTGAAAACAAACATAGGAGGGTTGTGGCTGACAAAGTTTGCAGATGACTGCAACCTAGGCACCATAGTGAATACATCAGCCGGCACACACATCCTACAGAATGCCGTCACAAAGACGGATAGCTGGTGCCAGACTCATGGCCTGAAACTGAATGCAACTGATGTGTAGTCATCCCTTTTGGGAGGAACAAAGTACCCACAGATCAATACATAGACAGCAACCCACTGAGCACAGAAAACAAATCAGACACCTGGGGACACGTGTAGATAGTGACATCTCGTTTGACACCCATGTTGCCAAAGTGGTTAGAAAGACTTTCTATCTTGCCCACCTTATCATGGAGGGTTTTCCATCCAGATCATAGGAGGTCATTGTACCACTATACCTCTCCCTTATCAGGCCCATGATTGAATACAAAGCCCCATTTGGTATGTACCTCACCCAGCACTTGCAACAGCTGGAGAGACCCCAAAAGTACCTTACCATAAAGATCAGGGGTCTACAACACATGTCATATGCTTCCAGAATAGAGGAAATCCAGCTTTAGTCAGTGTCATACCGCATACTTACAGGTGACCTATGCCTGACATAGAAGACCATGTCCAATCAGGATTTGGTGGACATGCTCCACTGCAAGCAATCCAAATCCACCAGAACCATGAGAGCTGAAGATTTGAACCTCAGCACATACATGTATAGGACATGCTGGAGGGACAGAGTCATAACTCAGAGGCATCTCACACTCTAGCAGAGTATCCCAGTTCATGTTAGACAGAGTCCCTCACTGACTCTCTTCAAGAGACATCTGGACAACTGCATATGAGACAGAGGCACAGACTAGACAGAGGCACAGTCATGTCATTCAATTACGTAAGGGGGTCATAATGTGTCACTACTAAGTCAGAGGCACAATATTCGGAATCTATTCTGTACACTTATTACCACTATAAGGGGTGGCAATAGCCACATCACTATGGCTAGGCTTATACATGCACTAGGGCAGATAGCCTAGTAGTAAACTATGACACTATGAAACTATGGTGTATGTGTAGGTATTGTCAGTCAAGCACTATGATGTGGTTTGGGGGGCTTGATATCTCCCTGTATTCCAACATTGTTTTGTCTATTCCTTCCAGCATGTCTAGGGATCAGTTGCTAGTGTCCTCTCCTACTCAGCTGGTGAACCTGGGAATATTGAGGCAATGTTACAATTGCCTCATGTACACTGACAACCCTCTCCTTCTCCCATAAAACACACATACATGTGAGAGATGCAACTATATAGCCAAAGTGGAGGCTGAGCTCTCTCAACATAGGACTAGCAAGACCAGAGAGAAGGTGAAGTTAACCACACACACCACAAACCCAGTCTCACATAGCACTATCACAACTTAAAATCATACACATAGACACACAAAGACATACTCGGAGGCTCTGATCAGAATTCTACCAAAACAGCAGCGGCCACCACAGTAGACACCCACACAACTGCCTCCACAGGGCACAGCACATGCAACACATAGACCACAGAGTCAGTGTGCCAAACAGTCACAGCCCTTAAGGCCAAACACAATGCCAGACACACTTGTCATAGGTGACTCCATAGTCAGACACACTGACGTCCCGCTCACCAGATCGAGTACGGAGGAGGTCACAGTAAGCTGCCTATCGGGCACTGGAATCCACCACATAATGCAAGCACTCAGGTCACTCAACTGCAAGTACAAGTCTGACTCAGTCATTATCCATGCTGGTGTGAACGACCTGAGATGTACCTCCCTGGACTACATGAAAGAGACATAGAGGATCTCTCTGATTATGTAGGCCAGGCAGGTATGACCCTGACCTTGAGCAGTATCCTACCTTCACCAAGTATGATGCCACATAAACAGAGACAAGATGATCATCTGTAATAATTTGCTTAAACTATGGTGCCATTCAAAGGGGGTCCAATGTCTGTCTGCCTTGGATGACATGCTGGACAGGCCACGCTCATTTGCAAGGGACGGCTTGCACCTGTCACCCCTGGGCTTCCGGATTTTGGCTGAGGCTCTTGCCACCCCCATTGTGCCTTTTTTATGCAAGAATCAGATTCTACACCTACCACCCTAGAACACAGAAAAGGAAAAACACTAATGGTAATGCTGCTCAATGCCAGAAGTCTCAACCTAAAGCTGCACACACTCGATGCCCTTCTCAGTATGTAGAACATTGATGTCTGTGCTGTGCCTGAAACCTGGTTTACGGCTTCTGACAGCACCCCGGCACTATCGGGTGTTACCTCATATCATGTGTTCCGGCCCCAAAATCCGGATAACACCAAGAAAGGAGGGTGGGTGTCCATATTCATCAAGGACACCCTCACCTCAAGGTTGGTGGCAACACACGATGCATCGGAGACCATCCAGGTGCAAGTAACCATAGGCAAGACTGCTCTGCAGTTTGTAGCATGTTACATGTCACCCTCTCAAACTCAGGTACCTCACACAGCTGTCCTGAAAACACTGGAGGGGATAAATGTATCTCCGAACACCATCATACTGGGTGATTCCAACTATCCAAATATAGACTGGGATCACTACTCAAGCCCCAACACTCTAACCCAAAGGTTCCAAGAGTTCATGCACTCAAATGCCATGGAACAACTAGTCACTATCCCCACAAGTGGAGACAACATACTAGAACTCATCATCATGAACATGGGGTCACATTGTTCAACACCAGAAGTATACCCATCATTGGTGAGAGCAGATCATGAACTAATCTCAGTGGGAGTCCACATCCCACCCCCACCCCAGATAGAAAAACAATCAGTGAAGACCTTCTCAAAAGCCGACGTCACACTTCTAAAGACTGGTGTGGTCTCTTTCAAGGCCCCCAAGCCAGCAGACACCATTACCCAAGCCGCTGTATCACTTACAAATGCCTTCTACCAGCACCTGCAGGACTGCATGGATCAGGCAATCCCAAACAAAACAAAGACTCTTTGTACCACAGGCAAGCATCCAGTCTGGTGGACCCCAGCCATAAACAAGCTCTACAACAAAAGGAAGGAGCTACTACAAGATAGAGCGAAATCCGTAGAAGGGAAGACACCCCTGCTTATTATGAGTAAAACACTGGGTTCCCCCATACAATCATCCAAGGCAAATTTTGAGAGTAAACCCGCTCAGGACTCAAGGGACAATCATGAGGCCTTTTTTACCTATGTTTGACACCTGGGAAAGAACTCCCAGATATGCTCAGAATTAGTTCGGAATGATGTAAATATCACTGAACCTACAGACATTGCCAACATACTGGCTGACAGGTTCAGTGCGGATTTCTCCCCCCCCCCAACTGGAGGGGTATCTATACCAGAGGATTGTAGCCCCCCAAACATCTCAAATGCTGGGGTGAGAACTGCTCTATCCAAGGCGAAAAACACTTTATCCATGGGACCAGATGGTGTCCCCGGTTGTGTGCTCCATGAACTCAATGAGGAATTAAACCCGCAGTTAGGGCAGCTGTTTAATCCTAGCCTCACCTCAGGATATGTGCCCAAGGAGTGGCATACAGCAATGGTGGACCCACTTCACAAAGGAGGTGCCTCCACCAACCCTGGAAACTACCATCCCATCAGCTTGACAAGCCTGGTCTGCTAAGCTATGGAGAGGATCATAATGGGAATAATAAATGAAGACATAGGGGACTTGCAGACGTTGGATCCAACCCAGTTTGGCTTTGTCAAGGGCAGATCATGCCTTTTAAACTTGGTTGACTTTTTCAAGACAGTCACCCAGGCCATTGACGTGGGCAAGGCAGTCCACACAGCCTACCATGACCTGGCAAAGGCTTTCGACACAATACCCCACTCGGGTATCATTGAAAACATCACCAGCTTAAATGTGAACCCATACATCACAGGATGGGTTGCAAACTGGCTAAGTGACAGAACACACAGGGTCAAAGTTGCTGGTGCCATGTCACACTCCAAAACTGTCGCAAGTGGTGTCCCACAGGGCTCAGTCCTGGGCCCACTTTTGTTCAGCATCTACTTTTCAGAAGTACCAGCAAACACAGGAGGATTATGGCTGACAAAGTTTGAAGATGACTGCAAACTGGGAACCATAGTTGGAAACCCATCTGACACAGACATCCATCAGAACGGTCTCATAGACACGGATAACTGGTGCCAGAGCCATGGCCTTACGTTAAACACTAAGCAATGCATAGTCATACCCTTCGGGAACAACAGGGTTACCCCTAGTTCTCATCTAGGTGGCAATCCTCTAAGCACAGAAGAGGTTATCAGGGACCTTGGCACCCGGGTTGACAGTAATATTTCATTTGACACTCATGTTGCTAGAGTAGGCCTGGGGCAGTTCCTGCTATTAGGACAGTGGTCTGCAGCAAGCTATATAGTAGTAGTCAGTTTTAGCCATTGGTATTTGACCATGGGTAATCCATGTTGCTTCTTGTTGTGGTACCAACATGGGTGTGTGGTTAGCCATGCCATTTATTGCTAGTCACCCTCATTTTGTAGCTTGTTCCATGTGTTTGCACATGTACATCACTGTATGAGGTGTGACCTGGTGGTGTCAGGGTGCTGATGTGGGCTTTGACCCTGTTTTCTATTACAGCACTGATATCTACATTCTCTATACTGTGTGCATTTACACTGCATGAATTTATACTTCTGGCATTGGGTAGCATTACATCTAGGTTCCTATCCCTTGTGGTACCTATGAGGTAGGTTTGTGTTTTTTGTGGTTTATGATTGGTGAGGGTGGCTGTTAGTCGGGTCCTCAGGTGTGCATATGGTACATGGTATTACATTACTTAACACATGGCATTCATGCCTCAGGTGGTGCTGCAGGGCTGCATCTGTCGGATGCACATACTACACTCCCTGTACATGTTTGGAAGCAGGTTGTGTCATGTTAGGCATCCCTGTTACTATATGAGTGAGTCAGAGCAGGTATCAGTCCCAGTGTTCCTACTGACCAAGTGTATGTGCTATGCGTTGCCTCTTTGCCAAGGCCAGGGCATACTGGGCACGCCTCCTTCTGCCTACTGGGACTAGGTCAGGTTGTTCCTCCTCCGAGTCACCCTCTACCTGTGGTGGCCTTGGCAATGGTGGGGGGATGTTAGGCCCAGCCCTGTGCTGGTCCTGCTGCAGCTGTTTCCACAGGATCATATTATGTAGCATAGCACATATCATGACCATTTGGGTACATGTAGTTGGTGTGTACTGCAAGGCTCCACCAGATGTGTCCAGACACCGGAACCGTGACTTGAGCAGCCCAAACACACGCTCTATGACATTACGTGTTTGTGCGTGTGCCTCATTATGGCCTTCCTGTTCAGGTGTGTGTGCATTTCTGATGGGTGTCAGCCACGGCTCAAGTGCATAACCTGCATCCCCCACTAGGTGTCCGTGTGGGAAGTCCACACTGGCAAATGATTGGTACAGCTGCGTCAGATGCCAGATGTGGGAATCGTGGTAGCTCCCAGGGCAGCCAGCACACACATTCATTATTATGCCCTGGGCATCACACACGACCTGGCAGTTGATGGAGGGGTATCCCTTGCGGTTAATGTAGGCTCTACCCTGCTCACCAGCTGGTGCTTTGATGCGTATGTGCGTGCAGTCTATTGCACCCAGCACCTCAGGGTATCCCGCTATTTGCTGGAAGAGACGCATATTGCTGGCCACAACCTCACAGTCATTAGGGACATATATATGATCACCGACATGTGCTGACATGGCATCCAGGAACTGGTGCAGTACCCTGGAGGCTGATGCTTGTGATATCCCCATCATATCACCAGTTGGTCTCTGGAAGGTACCTGTTGCTAGTATTCTTAGGCCAACACATACCTTGGTTTCCACTGGGATGGGTTCCCCTCTGTTGGTTCTGTGTGTGAGATGTGGCCTGCACAGCTCAACAATCTGCTGCAGAAGGTCTCTGTCCACTCTGTAGCGCTCTACTATCTCCAGCTCATGTAATCCATGGTAGGTGACCCTGGGCCTGTATACTCTTCTCCTTCTCCTCACTCCGGGTTGTCTGTCAGCATCTGCATTGTCACCACCCTCAGCAATTCGCCTTTGCCTGATTATAACAGCTATGGCAGCCCCTAGCATTTCTGCTCTGAGTTCAGCTTTTTTCAGTTTTCAATTCTGATAGCTTACTTTCTTGCAGTATCTCTTGTGAGAAACACCCTGCACTGCTCTTTGCAGTGTTTTAAGTGCTGGGTTGGGCTTCTAGTCTGCCTGCATAATTGCCTGCTTCCAATTGTTTCCACCAATTAACTCCAGCAGTATCCTCTGGCAGTTTCTGTGTATTTTGGTTGTTTCCTGTTTCCTCTCTGTTTCCTCAGGGGGAGCAATGTGCACACCAGCTTAAGCACGCTCACAGTCACTTAAACGCATGCACACATCCCTACACGGTGTTAAACGCACGCACACATCCTTACACGGTGTAAACTAGGCTGATTCATGTTAAAACGCGCGCTCACTGCCTTAAACACGTGCACGACCGCGCAAACCGTTGTAAACGGTTTGCATCACACTCCCACATGTTGAGCCTGCCTTACACGCGCACACACGCTCGCATGCACGTATATCAAGAAACTTTGAGTGTAGGGATAGCGTAAACCTTCAATTTCTTGACTTTCCTAGTGTTCTGTTGGGACACACCTCCCTCCCTGATGTCTGTCTGTCATCTGTCACCGTACATTGCCCTCCAATCTGGTACATTTGTTTCTATCCTTCCCCCCCATGATGTCACCTACCTCTTACTCTGTTCCTCCCCCTTCTCTAACTCTTACACTACTCAGAAAGTGCTCATTACCTATGTGGCAGTGTGATTCAGTATTGTAACCCTCATTTACATAGAATTGCCTACTAATGCTTAGTTACATGTCTTACACGGAGCTTCCCCCCTTGACAACCACTAAATGGAGGCCATATTGTTTTTGGTCTGCAAGTCCCTCCATTGACATTCCATGTAATACATAAATCCCACAATTGTGGGCTTATAAGCTTCGGTTTTCAGTTTTAGGTAGCGCACCCCATTTGCGCGGGTGTGCGCTGCAGTTACACATCATAATCCCACGAAAAAAAAAAAGTTATATAACATATTTTTGCAACACTTTTTCATGCCAATGGCCACATATGCAGACGATTCAACCCTTATTTGTATCCCTGCCAATTGGCAAAAGAGTAGAGATTTGGTTTTCCCATATGACTGCTTGTTGTCTGTTGTTAAGATATGATGTAAACCATTTAATAGCTAGGTTATCAAATGAAAGAGATTGAAAAATGTTAGTTAAGAGAGAGTGGTTGACCATGTCAAATGCTTTTGAGAGATCAATGAAGAGAGCAGAAGAGAGAAGATTATTGTTGCGATTTTTGTAGATAGTATCTATAAAGGAAAGAAGCTGGTGGTGCTGTGATGAGGTCTAAAGCCATGCTGACAGTGTGCTATAATGTTGTGTAGAGAGAGATATTGTACTAGTTGCTGGTGAATACATTTCTCCATAATTTTGGCTATGGGTGAAAGGAGAGCAATTGGTCTAAAGTTGGAGTAGTCAATAGAATTACCACCTTTATGTAGTGGAATAATATGGGAGACTTTCCAGATGTTTGGGATGGAACCCTCCTGGATAGTTCTGTTTATGAGTATGGATATTGGGTATGCAATTTCTTTGGCTGCTTTTGGAGGAAAGCGAAGGGAGCTTATCAGCTGAAGGTGTACATGGTTTCAGTTTGTGAATGAGTCTGTAGATGTAAGAAGTAGATATAGGTTTTAGAGAGAAATTGTGAGAAGAGTTAGCTGGGTTGTATGGGGGGTGGTAGTTGTTGGTGTTCATTTGTCTAGCTAGGGATTGAATAGTTTAGGAAAAAAAGAATTAAAAGTATTTGCAGTTTGGAGAGGGGTGTCAGGGTTGGCATTTAGTGGGGAGGGAGTTTTGGCTGTACCTGGTGAGAGGAGTCTATTTACTGATAACCAAAATTGTCTGGAATTGTTAAGATGAGTTTGCTGAAGTTCACAGTAGAATTTCTTTTTGTCGGAGATTATTGATTTCTTAGCCTGATTTCTAAGCTGGCGGTAGTGAAGAAAATCTGGGTTATTTCTGTGGCTTCTCCATTTGGTCCAAACTTTATTTCTAGTGAGGATGAGTTTCTTAGTGTCTTTAGAAAGCCATGGGGCTGTTTTTGACTTCATTCTAATGGAACGCTCTGGAGCATGTCTATTAAGAATGGATAAGAAAGTAGTATTAAAGAATAAAGCTGCATCCTCAAGAGGCAGTGTTTTTAGGGAATTCCAGTTACAAGCGCTAAGTTCAGCTAGAAAAAGGTCTTTGTTAAAATGCTTGGTACAGTGAATTTGTCTAATATTTGGGGTGTTTACACAATCTGACTTTTCTCTAGAAATATAAGTTAGGAAGTGATCACTGACATCGTCTGGCATGGTACCTACTTTATATATTTTGTTAACATTGTTTGTGAGTATCCAGTCTAATATGCTTTCTCTTTTACTGTGCTTATTGAATCTTGTAGTTGAGGTGATTGTTTGGGAGAAGCTGTGGAGGTTAATATGGGAGGAGGGATTTTCAGCATTAATATTGTTCCAGTCTATGTTAAAGTCGCCTAGGATTATAGTTTCCTGTGGGTAGGTGGTCGAAACCCAACTAAGAAAGTCTTCTAATATTGGAATATTGTTGCCTGGAGGTAGGTACATGCATATGATATAAAGGGCTTTTTTAGCATATAGTTGGAGTTTAGTTGTGATGGCTTCTATTTTGCTATCCTGGTTTGGACAAGTTGGTAGAGTAGTGATGTTAAGATGATTTTTAAAAAGGATTGCTACCCCACCACCTTTACGTTTTGTTCTGTCTTGTCTAAGTATGTTATAGCCTTGGGGTATTATTTCAGAGTCCTTAGTGCCTGATTTTAGCCAGGTTTCAGAGAGGCATAGAATGTCAAAAGAATAGGTGTCAAGGAGGGCATGAAGGTGGGGTATTTTATTGTTTAAACTTTGAATGTTAAGGTGCCCTATGAGGAATTTATTAGTGAGATTAGAAGAGTGTAGTTGAGGTGAGGGGTCAGTTGGGCCTGGGTTGGGGTGTATGTCACCATCTAGTAAGGTGGGATTTCCTAGTTTGGTTGTGATGTTACTATTTAAAAAGGTTAGAAGTTTAGGTTTTTTATCTGAGGGTAGGATATAGGTGAGGTGAGATAGTCTGTGAAATTTAGGAAGAAGATAGTTAGGGGTGGTTGTAGCATTGGAGTAGGGTGTGAAGGTGTATATGGTTGAGGTCTCTTTTTTGTGAAATTAGGCAGGATTGTAAGTGAGTTTTCAAAGAAGGTAAGTTGGTAAGTAGAGAATAGGGAGGTTAAGAGTAGGTCTGATAGAGTAAGAAGTGTTGGATAGCAGGAAGTCATTATGTATAGAGATAAAGAAAAGGAGAAATAAGAGAGAAAGATATAGGAGGTAAGATATAAGGTGGAAGTATGTCAGCTAGGAAGGTAGGGGAGAACTACAGTATACTATTGGTTGGGTGAGAACTGCAGTATACTAAAGTGTATAGAGAGGGGTAAGACTGGTAAGGAGAGTGGAGTGAGAAAAGAGATATATAGAAAAGGAGGAGAGAGTCTGAACTAGTAGGAAAGGTAGTAGAGAAGACAAAGAGGAAGAGGTAAGAGTATAAGGGGTGTGTTGAGGGGTGGGCAAGAAATACAGGGGAAGGAGAAGGAGTGGATAGGTGTGATAGGGGGTGTGGCTGGGGAGCTATAAGAATGGGACCCCTGGGGTGGGTGGGAATTGGGGGTAGGGAGGGGAGCGGAGTGAGCCCACAGGGCGAACGGAGCGGGAAGAAACCACAGAAGAAGAGATGAGAAAGGAGACAATCAGAGATGTAGGTAGTATAGCAGGAAAGGGTAGGGATAAGACTAGAGAGCACCAGTAAGTTAAACAGTGTTAGATAATATAGAGGTAGTGTAAAGCATACAGCAGGAGGACAGGAGGACAGAGAGAGGTGAGATAGGGAAAAAGCAGGTTACAGATAAGGAGTCAGAATAGATAAGAAGGCGGATAGATAGGCAGTTAGGGTAGAGAGTGGAGGTTACTAAGAAAAAAGGACAGTGATGAGCTTTACAGTCTGAATAGGGCCAGAAGGAGCCAAGGTAGCAGCAAGGTAGTAGCTTTATAGTTCAGGTGGAAAGGATAGCGAGAGGGGATAAAAAGTGAGGAAGGAAAATGAGGAGGTAAAGGGAAAACATAAGGTAAAAGAGTAGCTGGAAGAGAAGTGAGTACAAAAAAGGGGGGGGAGGTAAGGAGCGAGAGGTAGCTGGCTGTTTGAGGCTGGAGAACTAGCAGCTGTAAACTCTTTTAGGGGACCCAATGGGAGCCAAACACATCAACAATATTGGAGCCCAAACATACTTTCTGTTCCTAGAATGGACAGGGTAGGTTGATGTAGTTCGAGTTACAGTCACTGGAGGAAGGCCAAGTTCGTCAGACACAAGTTAGGAGCCGCTTAGGGCAGGAGTAGAGCTAGAGCTTAGAGCTTTGGGGAAAAAAAGAAGGTGGAAAATAAGGAGAAGAAAAACAAAAAGAGACAGTGTTAGCACAGGTATTCAATGAAATAGCATCCCATCAACAAATTAAGCAACAGTTGTAATCAAGTAAAAGTAGTAAACAATCTAATACAGAGAACTAGATAAGACATTAAAACAAGGTAGCATATATTTCATCTCTCTTGTGATTAAGAAGCATTACACAGTCGTAAAACATATACAACTCCCTTCAGAAGGACAGTAATGGAAGGCAGGTCAGATACTATATGTATCTGGGGGGGGTAAGTACAATACAAACAGCAGGTATAGCGCTACTTTAAGAGAGCTGGACTAGAGAAAAAATAAGGCTAAGTTCAGTTAATATAGCTAGTGGACCAATATCAGGGAAATTAAATAAACGAAAGGGACATCCCAGCAGTAAAATAGGAGTCGCTAAAGGAGGGAGATATGAGAAGCAGGACACCTGATAACCACTTCCGCGCTAAAGCGCGAAATACAGTAGTCCGTGTTTAACTCTCAGTGGGGAGTTAAGCTATGTTGGGAGTACATTGGCAGTTTAGCGTCAGCCAACTGCAGAAAAAAGTTAAAAATTGTGGAACAGCAGTGTCCTAAGCAAGACAACTGCTGTAGTAAGTATCGTACCTATGGTGTGGTAATCCTAGTAATACCAGCTATGCACTCCTCCACACTAATACTAAGTAAACACGTGGGAGAGCTTCGCATTAGTGGCGCAGTTTAAATGGCTGTGGTACAATAGGTACAGCACACTGAAAAGACCCAGTAGTAACAAAGTACGAGTAATGAGCCTAAAAACTAAATACAATTACCTAACAGTCAAACAGTGCGTTGCTTATTAAAAACAATTCCGGGCACTACATTACACATAAAGCGTTAGGCGACCTAGCACATTTAAAAATAGGTGATGATTTGCTAAATCACACGAGCAGGAGGCGTAATCTCGTTTGAATACACCTAGTAGTTAGGTAACACCAACACATGTACAAATTGAGTAAAAAAACGATCATTAACCTTATGTACCAAGAGAAATAACTTATTTAGACATAACACGGAGAACAGTAGTTAAATATGTATAGAGAATGTGCACGTTGGAGCACTAAAGCAATCAGAGCTAAGACAAATCAGTTGTTCGCTTTCACAGTGCTTAAATCCTCTAAGTTTAACCAAACGCTAAAGCATTCAAGTAAAATAACATGAAAATGGTGTAACAGCAATTACAGCAGTAATAATTCAGTTGTTCGCATTCACAGTGATAAAATCCTCTAAGTCTAATCAAATGCTAGAGCGTACAAGTAAAAGTATCATAAAATGAACTAACAGAAGTTAAATGCATACGGAGTATGTGCGCATTAAGCCACTATATACAGTATGTGCACGTTGGATCACAACGCTAAGGCGTTCTAGTAGAAAATGCCAAGCACAGTAACCTCAACAGGATACAGCAGTGAAACCCAGGTATGGGCAGCAATATACATACATCCTTAATTAGAAATACGGTATCTCCGTATGGGTAGACCTACCAGAGCAAGCCTGCAGTACAGCAGCCACAGCAGCCAGAGACCCAGAGAGGTACAAGATGGTAAAGGGAGTGATGCAGAGACAGGAAGGGGTATATGTAAACTTACCAATGAATAGGGGCAGCCCAGAGGCAGGGCAGGAGTGGTGTTGGAGTGGGTGGGCGGAGCCAAGTAGAGACGGGGGAAAATAGAATGAAGGTCAGGGAAAGGACCGGTAGGAATGTCCAGAGAGTAAAGAAAGTAGAGATAAAGAGGTAGAACAGATAGATACACGAAGATGGTCGTAGTCAAATAAGGAGAGATAAGAAACCACAGAAGAAGAGATGAGAAAGGAGACAATCAGAGATGCAGGTAGTATAGCAGGAAAGGGTAGGGATAAGACTAGAGAGCACCAGTAAGTTAAACAGTGTTAGATAATATAGAGGTAGTGTAAAGCATACAGCAGGAGGACAGAGAGAGGTGAGATAGGGAAAAAGCAGGTTACAGATAAGGAGTCAGAATAGATAAGAAGGCGGATAGATAGGCAGTTAGGGTAGAGAGTGGAGGTTACTAAGAAAAAAGGACAGTGATGAGCTTTACAGTCTGAATAGGGCCAGAAGGAGCCAAGGTAGCAGCAAGGTAGTAGCTTTATAGTTCAGGTGGAAAGGATAGCGAGAGGGGATAAAAGCGAGGAAGGAAAATGAGGAGGTAAAGGGAAAACATAAGGTAAAAGACTAGCTGGAAGAGAAGTGAGTACAAAAAAGGGGGGGGGGAGGTAAGGAGCGAGAGATAGCTGGCTGTTTGAGGCTGGAGAACTAGCAGCTGTAAACTCTTTTAGGGGACCCAATGGGAGCCAAACACATCAACAATATTGGAGCCCAAACATACTTTCTGTTCCTAGAATGGACAGGGTAGGTTGATGTAGTTCGAGTTACAGTCACTGGAGGAAGGCCAAGTTCGTCAGACACAAGTTAGGAGCCGCTTAGGGCAGGAGTAGAGCTAGAGCTTAGAGTTTCTGTTCCTAGAATGGACAGGGTAGGTTGATGTAGTTCGAGTTACAGTCACTGGAGGAAGGCCAAGTTCGTCAGACACAAGTTAGGAGCCGCTTAGGGCAGGAGTAGAGCTAGAGCTTAGAGTTTCTGTTCCTAGAATGGACAGGGTAGGTTGATGTAGTTCGAGTTACAGTCACTGGAGGAAGGCCAAGTTCGTCAGACACAAGTTAGGAGCCGCTTAGGGCAGGAGTAGAGCTAGAGCTTAGAGTTTCTGTTCCTAGAATGGACAGGGTAGGTTGATGTAGTTCGAGTTACAGTCACTGGAGGAAGGCCAAGTTCGTCAGACACAAGTTAGGAGCCGCTTAGGGCAGGAGCAGAGCTAGAGCTTAGAGTTTCTGTTCCTAGAATGGACAGGGTAGGTTGATGTAGTTCGAGTTACAGTCACTGGAGGAAGGCCAAGTTCGTCAATCACAAGTTAGGAGCCACTTAGGGCAGGAGTAGAGCTAGAGCTTAGAGTTTCTGTTCCTAGAATGGACAGGGTAGGTTGATGTAGTTCAAGTTACAGTCACTGGAGGAAGGCCAAGTTCATCAGACACAAGTTAGGAGCCGCTTAGGGCAGGAGTAGAGCTAGAGCTTAGAGTTTCTGTTCCTAGAATGGACAGGGTAGGTTGATGTAGTTCAAGTTACAGTCACTGGAGGAAGGCCAAGTTCGTCAGACACAAGTTAGGAGCTGCTTAGGGCAGGAGTAGAGCTAGAGCTTAGAGCAGAGCAAGCCCGCAGTACAGCAGCCACAGCAGCCAGAGACCCAGAGAGGTACAAGATGGTAAAGGTAAATATGCACCCTTTATTTGGAGCTGACATAGCTCCATTTTAGATTTTGCAGAAATGTACTCAGTTGTCAGCTGAGTACATTTCTGCAGCTAACACGTCCGTTACACGGACTGGTTTCGGCTTCGTGGATCACACAAATACCACATTTGCATATCCACGCCTAGTCCGTGTAAGAGACGTGTTAGCTGTCTCTTACACGGAGGTTTGGGCTGTACCTGAATCGGGAGGCTTACACGGAGGCTTACACTACTCTTGAACTCCGTGTAAGCCTTCCTGAATCTGGCCCATCGTTATATTACAATTGCTACAGCCCACCTGGAGAGTATAATTTTTATAGAAACATACAATTCCCTTTTGTGTGACAGGTAATAATAAAGCTATTTTGTCCTGTGATCTCACAGTCCTTGTGTCAAAAGGCAAATTTTCCCATGTCTCATTTATCCCCAGAGGGACAGCGGACATTAACAGTCCTCCATATGCTGTTGGTATAGCTGTACAAACCCAGCAATTTGAAATGTTCATAGTCTCTGCATATACATGCTTCATGGCTAGGTATGTGTTAAAATTTGGATGCCAGTCTATAGATGTTTCATCACGTCTTCCCACTTTTACTTGTGTGGTTGAGTGTAGGAAAAACCACAACAAGAGGAAAATTGTCACAATTATAGTTAATAAATGTATACTCAACAAAATGATTATGCAACATCTCTGTGGTTGATCTGCATTTCTATTCACTTTATTCTTGGCCATTTTGCCCTTGTTGTATATCAGTCACAAAGTTTTTATCAAGTTGAAAGTTCTTTACCGGTTTGCAGTGTGTCAAATGGACCCAGGATGTCCTCTCAGCTACTCTGACTGCAGTAGGCATTGCCAACAGTACCTGGTACGGTCATTTCCACTTTGGACTCGCCCAATTCTTCCTCTTCGTCACTTTTAGCCACACCCAAGTTCCCGGAGCCAAAACTGCTTCCACCGGTGTGGTCTGTTCCTTATCTGAAAAAGAGTTAAACTGCAAAACAGATTTATTTGTTAACAGTTTCCTCATATAACTAGCTAATGAACTGTCAGCCTCTTGCTCTGCAGGCATGAGAGCTTTCCACTGAGGCACATAATATGCTCTCCTAAAAACCATTTTGAAGGGAGTCAAACCCTTCACATTTGGAACCGTTCGCATACTCAGCAGCGCTAAAGGCAAACAGTATATCCAACTTTTCTGGGTATCCTCAACTAACTTCCTAAGTTTGTTCTTCAGGACCCCATTGTACCTTTCCACCAGTCCTGCTGACTGTGGGTGGTAGGCACAATGGTTTTTCAAGGAGATTCCGAAAAATGTTCCAAATAGCTGGATGGTCTGGTTAACAAAATGTGTGCCATTGTCACTATAAATCCTTTCTTTTATGCCAAATCTAGGGATTACTTTTTTTATCAGGGCTTTCGCTACTGTTGCTGCATCCGGATTTTTGGTTGGAAAAGTTTCTACCCATTTAGAAAACATATCTACAATGACTAGGCAATATTTTTTCCCTTCACACTTATTCAACTCTATGAAATCCATACAAATAGTATGGAACGTATACGGTGGTATAGGAAAACTTCCTTGTTTAGGTTTAAATGCCCTTTGTGCATGGTGCTTGTTACAAGTATGACAAGCTGCACAAAACTTTTTGGTATAATTTGTGAATCCATATGTTTGGAATATTCGGGTTACTAACTGTACCATCCCCCCTGTTGAGACATGGCACTGCCCATGGCTCAAGAAAGCTGCATATCTAAATAAATTTGATGGCAATATCGTTTTTTTTCTCTTTGGAAATGTACAGTCCATTTTCGAGAATTGCACCTTGTTTTTCCCATTTTTGTTTTTCTGCTTTTGTAGTAAGCATCTGCATTGTTTTCAACATGTCTAAATCTAAAGTCTCAGAGGGTTGTAATTCCTCATTCAAAAGTAAAGTTTCTGAGTCTGAGGCCGCTTGCTTTGCAGCTGCATCAGCTCTCGCATTGCCTTTCAAAATCCTATCCTGTTGTTTTGTATGAGCTACACATTTGCAAATAGCTACTTTAGTAGGTAACTGGATAGATTCTAATAATTCCAAAATAAATTGCACATGATTAATTGGTTTTCCACTAGATGTTATCATTCCCCTATTTTTCCATTGTTGCGCAAATACATGTACTGAAGAGAAAGCATACTGACTGTCAGTATATATGTTTACACATTTGTCTTTTGCTAAAGTACATGCTCGTGTTAAAGCTATCAATTCTGCTGCTTGTGCAGACAAGTTATGTGGCAAGGGTTGGGCTTCTAAAATTTCAGTGTCTGTAACTACTGCATACCCCACTAAATTCTTCCATGTAGGGCCCCTTCTGCATGAGCCGTCCACGTAATATGTCACCTCAGCATTATCCAAGGGCATATCTGTGAGATCTTGTCTAGGCAAGGTTAACTGTTCAGTTTCCTGCAGGCAGCTGTGCAGTGTGCCATCCGCAGGAGTTGGGAGTAATGTTGATGGATTTAATGTCGTACATTGTTCAATTGTCATATGAGGTTGGCTCAGCAGTATAGTCATACATGAAAGATGTCTAGCAGGAGAGAGATATGCTACTTTTTCTTGCAGTAAAATTATTGTGACTGCATGAGGCACTGTCAATGTGAGAGGGTGGAATAATACCACTGAGGCCGAGGCCTGTACTGCCATTGCAGCTGCAACTACTGCTTGTACACAGTGAGGCAAAGATTGCACCACTGGGTCTAACTGTGATGAATAATAGGCTATGAGGCATTGCTTATCCCCATGTTGTTGCATCAGCACTGACATCATATATCCTTGCTTGCAATCTACGGTCTGAAAGAACCGTTTGTGATAATTTGGGAGTCCTAAAACTAATGAAGAAGCTATCAACTGCTTCGATCTGCAGAAAGCCATTTCTGCTTCGGGTGTCCATTGTAATAAATCTTGTGCTGCCATTGGTGTTTTATATATCATCAGTTAGTGGAGTAGACTCCAAAGCATAGTTTGGTATCCAACTCCGACAAAAATTAGTTTTCCCCAAGAAGGACATCATTTCCTTCTTGGTTGTTGGTTTGGGTGCTTGTAAAATTGCTGTCTTTCTATCCTCGTCCAATATCCTACCTTCATTGGATATCACATATCCTAGGTATCTAACTTGCTTTTTCCAACGTTGTAACTTACTTTTGTTTACTTTGTGTCCTTGTGTTGCTAAGAATTTCAATAGCTATAGTATCTTCCCTGCATTGCTGCTGGGTGGGGGCTGCTAGCAAGATGTCATCTACGTAAAGTAGAATTTGACTACCTCCTGGTGGGGTAAACCCTGCCAGGTTGCTAGCCATTTCTTGTGCAAATATTGTTGGGCTCTCACAATATCCCTGTGGTAGTCGAGTATAGGTATACCTTTTACCCTGAAATGTAAATGCAAACCAGTATTGACTATCAGGATGTATAGGTATTGAAAAGAAAGCATTACTGATATCTACCACAGAGAAATGTTTCTGTTGTGATTTTAAATCATTTAACAACGTATGTGGATCTGGCACCGTGGGTGCTCTGGGTATCACTGCATTGTTTACAGCTTGTAAATCTTGAACCATCCGCCATTCCCCATTTGCTTTTTTAACAGAAAATAGGGGTGTATTACATGGTGAATCAGGAGATTCTACCAGTACTCCTTCTCTGAGTAATGCTGCTATTATAGGCTTGATTCCTATTTCTGCATCTTTCCTCAAATGGTATTGTCTTTTCTGTGGCCTAAATGCTGACTTTAGTGTAATTGTAACTGGTCCTGCTGTTCGAATAAGTCCTACGTCTGACTTGCCTGTTGACCAAAGAGTCATTGGTATCTCACATAAAGCATTCTCTTCTTCTTCTAGTAAAAATGCTAATCAGCTGTCCTCGCTAGATTGCAAGTGTACAGCCGGGTGTGTCTGCGTCAACCAATTCAACTTTTGTTTCTGTATCCCCTGTTCTGACAATTCTAAGTCAGTCTGTTTCTCCCATCTTGTTACCTTTTCTCCTAAGTCTGCCCGTTTTACGTTTTTGTTCTTTGTCAAGCTGACATGTGACAATCGATTTGATCTATATAATGCAAGGAATTCTTGAGGTAATGAACAGCTAACTACACTGTTCCCCTCAGTATCCCAATACAAAGTATGTAATACTAATCTAGTTGCACGATTTTTGAACAATTCTTGCTCATATTCTCTATCAGGTCCTGGCGTATTACAGTAGTATAGAGTACAGTGTAACAAATGCTGTCGATCAGTGTCAAGGGAGGGGGCTTTACTGATGGCTACATTCATCAGTTCCTCGGTTACTGCCCCTGGACCAGTCGCAACTAGGTCCTGGCTGTACCAATAAAAAGTTTCACCCTCCAATCGTACCACAAAAGTATCCATTTGTCTCTGTGCCTCCATACCCTGCACAGTCGGAACTACTGCTATGCCAAATATCTGCATAAGGTCCCTACCCAATAGGTTCACTGGACATTTTGCAGAAACAACAATCTTACTTCTTTGAGTCATACCTGAAACAGGGTCAATTATTGCTATATCATGGGAAAGTAGTTCCCTGTATAGCTGTCCATTCGCAGCTTTCACTAATATATAATCAGGTGACTCAGAATGTTCTGGTAGCTTGGAGGGGTGTATCAGGGTCTGTGATGCTCCTGAGTCACACAGGAATTTGACTTCCCTTCCCTCCACCAGAAGTGTAACTTCCGGTTTCGTGTCTGCTAAGTAGAGCTCTAGGCTCAATAATGCTAAATCCAGAATTTCACTTTCTTCATCCTCCTTATCTACTTGCACTTCCTCTATTCCTTCTATCACATTTACATTTGTCCTTTGTTTATTAACTTCTCCTGATGATTTCTGACTTTTGCATGATGTATCTTCACTATCATATAGTCATTCCTCATCTCCCTTGTCTTCTGTGATTACCTTTTTATTCTGTTTACAATTCCTTGCTAGATGTCCCTTCTTCTCGCACTTAAAACATTCACCTCTCTTTTTCCTTTCCTCAGAATCTTCTGACTGTTTGTCAGACTGTTTATTTCCCTGGGCATTTTTCTTTCCCTTTTTGCCTGACTGTAACACAAATACTTAACCTCCGTCTTCAGCAGTGAAGACTTGCGCCTTCTTTTTCTTTTTGCTATTAAAATGTCTTTCAGCGTGTCTAGCATATTCAAGCAAGGCTTGTAGCCTACCTGTTCGATGGTCTATCATATGCTTCATAATGAAGCTACTGATAGGTGCAAAGCAACTTTTTAAAAATGCATTTTTCAATTGTTGTTCATACGGGGAATTATTCACTTGATTTTCAGGAACTGTCATACCGCTATGGTTATTAAAACATTCCAATAATCTAGCATAGTACCCAGCTACCGTCTCATTTTCCTGTTGTATGCATTGGTTAATGCAAGTCCAGTCTGCTCTAGGTTTCCATTTCTCAGAGATTCGCTCTGTAAGACCTTTCACTCTATTGTCTAGTTCTGTGTCACTATGTGGGAGTGGTTTAAGCTCTGCATTACGAGGATTCCAGGTGCCACAAATCATTTGCCAATCTGGACCTATAATTTGTCTTACTACTTTTTCTACTTCTTCCCCATTCAAGTGGTAACTCAACCTCATGCCTTGCAAATCTTTAAAAAAATTTCGTAAAATTAACTTTCAGATGGGGAATTCCCTCAGTAGCTTTTCAGATATCCTCCGGTGTCCATGGTCTGTATACTAAGAGAGTTGGGTCCTGCCCTGCCTGAAGATTTGGGACCTCTATAAGCGGACACATTTCTTCCTCATTCTCATCCTGTAGGTTTCTCTCTATTTGATACGATTCTGCATCCCCATGTGTTTTACGTGCTCGGGACCTAGTTTCAATAGTGTCTCTAACAAATAGTTGTGGTCTCGCTGAGACCTCAGGATAACGCGGAGGCGGACCAGCCTGTCCACTCGCTTCATATCCTGAAAAAGGCAATGGAGGCGGCAGGGAAGGAGGAGCTGTTGCTATTACTATGTTATTATCTTCTTTGTCTAAAAATAATGCTTTTGAATTTTTAGTCTTCTTTTCCCTACGGTTTGCTTCCTCAACTCACCTGTGTGCCTGAGGAATGCCTAATTGGTGTTGCTTTTTTGCCTGACCTTCCGCATCGGATTTAAGTTGCTTAAGGAGTTTAACCAGTGAAGTTTTATCTAATTTACCATCAAATTCATATTTGTTAACCCACTTCGTATAATACCTAACATTATCAGAATGTTGTGATTGCATATATTTTGCGTCTTCGGTTAGGGGTGGATCTCGCGATGTTTTAGTGCACTGATTTCCCATGTTAAAAGAAAATGTTACGTAACCCTTCTTATCACGTGGTACCAAAATTTCAGTTCCTTTTCACAGTTTATCTAGAATAACTGCCTACCTTATTCTGTTACCCTGATTTATGACCAAATACACAGTAATTCCTTTTGTCCCTGATCTGCATAACAAATCTTGACAACAATATTTATTGTAACCTAGTCCCTGATCTAAAACAGAAAAAAGGCAAAAGTCTTCCTACCTGAGCCTCCGGTAGTGAGCCGTCCAGGATCCGCTCTTCGGCCACAGATCAGAAAGTGGCCAGCCTCTTTAAACGACAATTCAGTCGGAGGTCTTTTCACCCAAGAAGAACCGTTTCGGTAAATTCTCCTGTGCAGTATTCGACCACCAGTAGACTCTGATCTGCAGCTGTCTGAGGGATTTCCAGCTCGAAGGACCAAACTGTTAAATAAAATCAAGAGATCAATACACAGGAGGTTCAGGTTCAAAAGTTTACTAGTGTACACCAGGAGGCAAAAAACGTACAAGTACAGAATTTTGTCTGACATGAAACAGGAAGTACACAATTGTTATAGTTTCTTACATTCAAGTTGTGCCCACCTTACTAACGTGGTCAGTCACAGTGCATCTACATCACTTTAGCTTACAGTATTCTATTCATTAAATAATGCTGATGCTGTATATTTAAAAAAGTTTTCCTCTGGTAACAATACGGCCTTGCTATCCACCTGGTCAGACATAATGTCTTTCTGTAAAGTTACTTCTTCAAGGTTTCAGACTAGTTCGAATACAATAGCAGATTCAGTCTTCTAATACACTTCTTTGTTCCCCTGTAACACTTTCCCAACAGCTGCGTGTTATCTAGTAACACATACACAAGGCCAAATCATCCCAGCAGGAAAGAGCAGAAGATTTCATTATTTCACACATATTTAATTTCCTGACCCAGCAGATAATCACTTGTGGAAAGCATAAACATTAAAACTTGCTGAGCTAGCAGCTGCCAGGGTCAGAGGCCAACTTGCTACAAGGCACACTGCAGTTTCAAAAACTTCTTGCAATTACACATGAATTCATCCTTTTTGTTATATCATTAATAGAATAAAATGCATTACATACTACTTTGCTTTTAAAACTAGTACTTCACATATATTCAAATACATATTTCTCTAACATTTCCCCCCTATTAATACTTTTTATTCTATTTTGAAGTATGCATAATGTCATTTCATCTCCTAACCTCTTCCACTAAGGATTTTCAGCTAGGTGAGTCATTTGATCTATACTTCAGAAAAGTTTCGTCTGAGATCAATTTTTCAATCTCAATATCTTGGTACAAAGTTTCAGTAACAGATACATCAATAAAATCTTTGATTAATCTTTTCATGCAGGGAATTCCACAACAAACACATGCTCCTAATAGGAGTAAACCCACACAAATAGCAATCAGAATATTCATTAGGATGGAACCCCACCCCCCCAAATAGATTCTGGAAGAAGTCCGTCAGTGGGTTTGGGCCTGGTTTAGTCATGGCTGATACCTGGTGAATTACCTCTAGGTGGTTGTTAATTTCATGCCTGTTGTCCGGAACGTATGCACAGCATTCTTGTTTGATAAGCGCGCACGTACCACCTCTCGCCGCTAGGGTGAAGTCAAGAGCCATTCGATTTTGTAGCACAACAGTTCTCATTGCATTTAGTTCATCAGTCACCAGTTCTAGGGCAGATAAAGTTGCATTACTCATTACTTCGAGAAGTTTCGACAGCTTCCTCAACTCCCAGATTGATTTAACTGCTCCATATGCTGGGAATATTCCTGCCCAAGATATAACACTGTCACTCAAGTCCATATGAGTCAATTTGCTTTTGTCCTTTACGGTATTATGGTCTTTCCAGCCAGCTACGATCCGTCCTACTTGATTTACAGGTTTCTCAACTGGACCTTCAGGTTTTTGGGCTGCTTCTCTCACGTTTCGTATCTTACCCAAAGGTAATTCTGCAGTATGTCTTATAGCCGGAACCAGATAACCCAAAAAACAACTGCCGGACCAATTCTCAGGTAGCCATTTGTATGCTTTTTTCCCATAAATAAAATAACAATTTTCTGCTTTAGTACTAATATGCATTAACCCTGCATGGAACATTTTCTGGTCTATAACTGACAATTGTTTAAATAAAACAGGATTCTTGCTAATTTCATTCATGGTTGTTTTCATTGAGTTCAAACATGAGTCATAATTAGTATTGCAAAAAGTATTGCCATTACTAGTCTTAATATAACACCGATAAGATATCGTTATATTACAATTGCTACAGCCCACCTGGAGAGTATCATTTTTATAGAAACATACAATTCCCTTTTGTGTGACAGGTAAAAATAAAGCTATTTTGTCCTGTGATCTCACAGTCCCTGTGTCAAAAGGCAAATTTTCCCAAGTCTCATTTATCCCCAGAGGGACAGCGGACATTAACAGTCCTCCATATGCTGTTGGTATAGCTGTACAAACCCAGCAATTTGAAATGTTCATAGTCTCTGCATATACACGCTTCCTGGCTAGGTATGTGTTAAAGTTAGATGCCAGTCTATAGATGTTTCGTCACGTCTTCCCACTTTTACTTGTGTGGTTGAGTGTAGGAAAAACCACAACAAGAGGAAAATTGTCACAATTATAGTTAATAAATGTATACTCAACAAAATGATTATGCAACATCTCTGGGGTTGATTTGCATTTCTATTCGCTTTATTCTTGGCCATTTTGCCCTTGTTGTATATCAGTCACAAAGTTTTTATCAAGTTGAAAGTTCTTACCGGTTTGCAGTGTGTCAAATGGACCCAGGACGTCCTCTCAGCTACTCTGACTGCAGTAGGCATTGCCAACAGTACCTGGTACGGTCCTTCCCACTTTGGACTCGTCCAATTCTTCCTCTTCGTCACTTTTAGCCACACCCAAGTTCCTGGAGCCAAAACTGCTTCCACCGGTCTGGTCTGTTCCTTATCTGAAAAAGAGTTAAACTGCAAAACAGATTAATTTGTTAACAGTTTCCTCATATAACTAGCTAATGAACTGTCAGCCTCTTGCTCTGCAGACATGAGAGCTTTCCACTGAGGCACATAATATGCTCTCCCAAAAACCATTTTGAAGGGAGTCAAACCCTTCACATTTGGAACCATTCTCATACTCAGCAGCGCTAAAGGCAAACAGTATATCCAACTCTTCTGGGTATCCTCAACTAACTTCCTACGTTTGTTCTTCAGGACCCCATTGTACCTTTCCACCAGTCCTGCTGACTGTGGGTGGTAGGCACAATGGTTTTTCAAGGAGATTCTGAAAAATCTTCCAAGTTGCTGGATGGTCTGGTTAACAAAATGTGTGTCATTGTCACTATAAATCCTTTCTGGTATGCCAAATCTAGGGATTACTTCTTTTATCAGGGCTTTCGCTACTGTTGCTGCATCCGGATTTTTGGTTGGAAAAGCTTCTACCCATTTAGAAAACATATCTACAATGACTAGGCAATATTTTTTCCCTTCACACTTATTCAACTCTATGAAATCCATACAAATAGTATGGAATGGATATGGTGGTATAGGAAAACTTCCTTGTTTAGGTTTAAATGCCCTTTGTGCATGGTGCTTGTTACAAGTATGACAAGCTGCACAAAACTTTTTGGTATAATTTGTGAATCCATATGTTTGGAATATTTGGTTTACTAACTGTACCATCCCCCCTGTTGAGACATGGCACTGCCCATGGCTCAACAAAGCTGCATATCTAAATAAATTTGATGGCAATATCGTTTTTTTTTCTCTTTGGAAATGTACAGTCCATTTTCGAGAATTGCACCTTGTTTTTCCCATTTTTGTTTTTCTGCTTTTGTAGTAAGCATCTGCATTGTTTTCAACATGTCTAAATCTAAAGTCTCAGAGGGTTGTAATTCCTCATTCAAAAGTAAAGTTTCTGAGTCTGAGGCCGCTTGCTTTGCAGCTGCATCAGCTCTCGCATTGCCTTTCAAAATCCTATCCTGTTGTTTTGTATGAGCTACACATTTGCAAATAGCTACTTTAGTAGGTAACTGGATAGATTCTAATAATTCCAAAATAAATTGCACATGATTAATTGGTTTTCCACTAGATGTTATCATTCCCCTATTTTTCCATTGTTGCGCAAATACATGTACTGAAGAGAAAGCATACTGACTGTCAGTATATATGTTTACACATTTGTCTTTTGCTAAAGTACATGCTCGTGTTAAAGCTATCAATTCTGCTGCTTGTGCAGACAAGTTATGTGGCAAGAGTTGGGCTTCTAAAATTTCAGTGTCTGTAACTACTGCATACCCCACTAAATTCTCCCATGTAGGGTCCCTTCTGCATGAGCCGTCCACGTAATATGTCACCTCAGCATTATCCAAGGGCATATCTGTGAGATCTTGTCTAGGCAAGGTTAACTGTTCAGTTTCCTGCAGGCAGCTGTGCAGTGTGCCATCCGCAGGAGTTGGGAGTAATGTTGATGGATTTAATGTCGTACATTGTTCAATTGTCATATGAGGTTGGCTCAGCAGTATAGTCATACATGAAAGATGTCTAGCAGGAGAGAGATATGCTACTTTTTCTTGCAGTAAAATTATTGTGACTGCATGAGGCACTGTCAATGTGAGAGGGTGGAATAATACCACTGAGGCCGAGGCCTGTACTGCCATTGCAGCTGCAACTACTGCTTGTACACAGTGAGGCAAAGATTGCACCACTGGGTCTAACTGTGATGAATAATAGGCTATGAGGCATTGCTTATCCCCATGTTGTTGCATCAGCACTGACATCATATATCCTTGCTTGCAATCTACGGTCTGAAAGAACCGTTTGTGATAATTTGGGAGTCCTAAAACTAATGAAGAAGCTATCAACTGCTTCGATCTGCAGAAAGCCATTTCTGCTTCGGGTGTCCATTGTAATAAATCTTGTGCTGCCATTGGTGTTTTATATATCATCAGTTAGTGGAGCAGACTCCAAAGCATAGTTTGGTATCCAACTCCGACAAAAATTAGTTTTCCCCAAGAAGGACATCATTTCCTTCTTGGTTGTTGGTTTGGGTGCTTGTAAAATTGCTGTCTTTCTATCCTCGTCCAATATCCTACCTTCATTGGATATCACATATCCTAGGTATCTAACTTGCTTTTTCCAACGTTGTAACTTACTTTTGTTTACTTTGTGTCCTTGTGTTGCTAAGAATTTCAATAGCGCTATAGTATCTTCCCTGCATTGCTGCTGGGTGGGGGCTGCTAGCAAGATGTCATCTACGTATAGTAGAATTTGACTACCTCCTGGTGGGGTAAACCCTGCCAGGTTGCTAGCCATTTCTTGTGCAAATATTGTTGGGCTCTCACAATATCCCTGTGGTAGTCGATTATAGGTATACCTTTTACCCTGAAATGTAAATGCAAACCAGTATTGACTATCAGGATGTATAGGTATTGAAAAGAAAGCATTACTGATATCTACCACAGAGAAATGTTTCTGTTGTGATTTTAAATCATTTAACAACGTATGTGGATCTGGCACCGTGGGTGCTCTGGGTATCACTGCATTGTTTACAGCTTGTAAATCTTGAACCATCCGCCATTCCCCATTTGCTTTTTTAACAGGAAATAGGGGTGTATTACATGGTGAATCAGGAGATTCTACCAGTACTCCTTCTCTGAGTAATGCTGCTATTATAGGCTTGATTCCTATTTCTGCATCTTTCCTCAAATGGTATTGTCTTTTCTGTGGCCTAAATGCTGACTTTGGTGTAATTGTAACTGGTCCTGCTGTTCGAATAAGTCCTACGTCTGACTTGCCTGTTGACCAAAGAGTCATTGGTATCTCACATAAAGCTTTCTCTTCTTCTTCTAGTAAAAATGCTAATCAGCTGTCCTCGCTAGATTGCAAGTGTACAGCCGGGTGTGTCTGCGTCAACCAATTCAACTTTTGTTTCTGTATCCCCTGTTCTGACAATTCTAAGTCAGTCTGTTTCTCCCATCTTGTTACCTTTTCTCCTAAGTCTGCCCATTTTACGTTTTTGTTCTTTGTCAAGCTGACATGTGACAATCGATTTGATCTATATAATGCAAGGAATTCTTGAGGTAATGAACAGCTAACTACACTGTTCCCCTCAGTATCCCAATACAAAGTACGTAATACTAATCTAGTTGCACGATTTTTGAACAATTTTTGCTCATATTCTCTATCAGGTCCTGGCGTATTACAGTAGTATAGAGTACAGTGTAACAAATGCTGTCGATCAGTGTCAAGGGAGGGGGCTTTACTGATGGCTACATTCATCAGTTCCTCGGTTACTGCCCCTGGACCAGTCGCAACTAGGTCCTGGCTGTACCAATAAAAAGTTTCACCCTCCAATCGTACCACAAAAGTATCCATTTGTCTCTGTGCCTCCATACCCTGCACAGTCGGAACTACTGCTATGCCAAATATCTGCATAAGGTCCCTACCCAATAGGTTCACTGGACATTTTGCAGAAACAACAATCTTACTTCTTTGAGTCATACCTGAAACAGGGTCAGTTATTGCTATATCATGGGAAAGTAGTTCCCTGTATAGCTGTCCATTCGCAGCTTTCACTAATATATAATCAGGTGACTCAGAATGTTCTGGTAGCTTGGAGGGGTGTATCAGGGTCTGTGATGCTCCTGAGTCACACAGGAATTTGACTTCCCTTCCCTCCACCAGAAGTGTAACTTCCGGTTTCGTGTCTGCTAAGTAGAGCTCTAGGCTCAATAATGCTAAATCCAGAATTTCACTTTCTTCATCCTCCTTATCTACTTGCACTTCCTCTATTCCTTCTATCACATTTACATTTGTCCTCTGTTTATTAACTTCTCCTAATGATTTCTGACTTTTGCATGATGTATCTTCACTATCATATAGTCATTCCTCATCTCCCTTGTCTTCTGTGATTACCTTTTTATTCTGTTTACAATTCCTTGCTAGATGTCCCTTCCTCTCGCACTTAAAACATTCACCTCTCTTTTTCCTTTCCTCAGAATCTTCTGACTGTTTGTCAGACTGTTTATTTCCCTGGGCATTTTTCTTTCCCTTTTTGCCTGACTGTAACACAAATACTTAACCTCCGTCTTCAGCAGTGAAGACTTGCGCCTTCTTTTTCTTTTTGCTATTAAAATGTCTTTCAGCGTGTCTAGCATATTCAAGCAAGGCTTGTAGCCTACCTGTTCGATGGTCTATCATATGCTTCATAATGAAGCTACTGATAGGTGCAAAGCAACTTTTTAAAAATGCATTTTTCAATTGTTGTTCATACGGGGAATTATTCACTTGATTTTCAGGAACTGTCATACCGCTATGGTTATTAAAACATTCCAATAATCTAGCATAGTACCCAGCTACCGTCTCATTTTCCTGTTGTATGCATTGGTTAATGCAAGTCCAGTCTGCTCTAGGTTTCCATTTCTCAGAGATTCGCTCTGTAAGACCTTTCACTCTATTGTCTAGTTCTGCGTCACTATGTGGGAGTGGTTTAAGCTCTGCATTACGAGGATTCCAGGTGCCACAAATCATGTGCCAATCTGGACCTATAATTTGTCTTACTACTTTTTCTACTTCTTCCCCATTCAAGTGGTAACTCAACCTCATGCCTTGCAAATCTTTAAAAAAATTTCGTAAAATTAACTTTCAGATGGGGAATTCCCTCAGTAGCTTTTCGGATATCCTCCGGTGTCCATGGTCTGTATACTAAGAGAGTTGGGTCCTGCCCTGCCTGAAGATTTGGGACCTCTATAAGCGGACACATTTCTTCCTCATTCTCATCCTGTAGGTTTCTCTCTATTTGATACGATTCTGCATCCCCATGTGTTTTACGTGCTCGGGACCTAGTTTCAATAGTGTCTCTAACAAATAGTTGTGGTCTCGCTGAGACCTCAGGATAACGCGGAGGCGGACCAGCCTGTCCACTCACTTCATATCCTGAAAAAGGCAATGGAGGCGGCAGGGAAGGAGGAGCTGTTGCTATTACTATGTTATTATCTTCTTTGTCTAAAAATAATGCTTTTGAATTTTTAGTCTTCTTTTCCCTACGGTTTGCTTCCTCAACTCACCTGTGTGCCTGAGGAATGCCTAATTGGTGTTGCTTTTTTGCCTGACCTTCCGCATCGGATTTAAGTTGCTTAAGGAGTTTAACCAGTGAAGTTTTATCTAATTTACCATCAAATTCATATTTGTTAACCCACTTCGTATAATACCTAACATTATCAGAATGTTGTGATTGCATATATTTTGCGTCTTCGGTTAGGGGTGGATCTCGCGATGTTTTAGTGCACTGATTTCCCATGTTAAAAGAAAATGTTACGTAACCCTTCTTATCACGTGGTACCAAAATTTCAGTTCCTTTTCACAGTTTATCTAGAATAACTGCCTACCTTATTCTGTTACCCTGATTTATGACCAAATACACAGTAATTCCTTTTGTCCCTGATCTGCATAACAAATCTTGACAACAATATTTATTGTAACCTAGTCCCTGATCTAAAACAGAAAAAAGGCAAAAGTCTTCCTACCTGAGCCTCCGGTAGTGAGCCGTCCAGGATCCGCTCTTCGGCCACAGATCAGAAAGTGGCCAGCCTCTTTAAACGACAATTCAGTCAGAGGTCTTTTCACCCAAGAAGAACCGTTTCGGTAAATTCTCCTGTGCAGTATTCGACCACCAGTAGACTCTGATCTGCAGCTGTCTGAGGGATTTCCAGCTCGAAGGACCAAACTGTTAAATAAAATCAAGAGATCAATACACAGGAGGTTCAGGTTCAAAAGTTTACTAGTGTACACCAGGAGGCAAAAAACGTACAAGTACAGAATTTTGTCTGACATGAAACAGAAAGTACACAATTGTTATAGTTTCTTACCTTCAAGTTGTGCCCACCTTACTAACGTGGTCAGTCACAGTGCATCTACATCACTTTAGCTTACAGTATTCTATTCATTAAATAATGCTGATGCTGTATATTTAAAAAAAAGTTTTCCTCTGGTAACAATACGGCCTTGCTATCCACCTGGTCAGACATAATGTCTTTCTGTAAAGTTACTTCTTCAAGGTTTCAGACTAGTTCGAATACAATAGCAGATTCAGTCTTCTAATACACTTCTTTGTTCCCCTGTAACACTTTCCCAACAGCTGCGTGTTATCTAGTAACACATACACAAGGCCAAATCATCCCAGCAGGAAAGAGCAGAAGATTTCATTATTTCACACATATTTAATTTCCTGACCCAGCAGATAATCACTTGTGGAAAGCATAAACATTAAAACTTGCTGAGCTAGCAGCTGCCAGGGTCAGAGGCCAACTTGCTACAAGGCACACTGCAGTTTCATTCTTGCAATTACACATGAATTCATCCTTTTTGTTATATCATTAATAGAATAAAATGCATTACATACTACTTTGCTTTTAAAACTAGTACTTCACATATATTCAAATACATATTTCTCTAACATTTCCCCCCTATTAATACTTTTATTCTATTTTGAAGTATGCATAATGTCATTTCATCTCCTAACCTCTTCCACTAAGGATTTTCAGCTAGGTGAGTCATTTGATCTATACTTCAGAAAAAGTTTCGTCTGAGATCAATTTTTCAATCTCAATATCTTGGTACAAAGTTTCAGTAACAGATACATCAATAAAATCTTTGATTAATCTTTTCATGCAGGGAATTCCACAACAAACACATGCTCCTAATAGGAGTAAACCCACACAAATAGCAATCAGAATATTCATTAGGATGGAACCCCACCCCCCAAATAGATTCTGGAAGAAGTCCGTCAGTGGGTTTGGGCCTGGTTTAGTCATGGCTGATACCTGGTGAATTACCTCTAGGTGGTTGTTAATTTCATGCCTGTTGTCCGGAACGTATGCACAGCATTCTTGTTTGATAAGCGCGCACGTACCACCTCTCGCCGCTAGGGTGAAGTCAAGAGCCATTCGATTTTGTAGCACAACAGTTCTCATTGCATTTAGTTCATCAGTCACCAGTTCTAGGGCAGATAAAGTTGCATTACTCATTACTTCGAGAAGTTTCGACAGCTTCCTCAACTCCCAGATTGATTTAACTGCTCCATATGCTGGGAATATTCCTGCCCAAGATATAACACTGTCACTCAAGTCCATATGAGTCAATTTGCTTTTGTCCTTTATGGTATTATGGTCTTTCCAGCCAGCTACGATCCGTCCTACTTGATTTACAGGTTTCTCAACTGGACCTTCAGGTTTTCGGGCTGCTTCTCTCACGTTTCGTATCTTACCCAAAGGTAATTCTGCAGTATGTCTTATAGCCGGAACCAGATAACCCAAAAAACAACTGCCGGACCAATTCTCAGGTAGCCATTTGTATGCTTTTTTCCCATAAATAAAATAACAATTTTCTGCTTTAGTACTAATATGCATTAACCCTGAATGGAACATTTTCTGGTCTATAACTGACAATTGTTTAAATAAAACAGGATTCTTGCTAATTTCATTCATGGTTGTTTTCATTGAGTTCAAACATGAGTCATAATTAGTATTGCAAAAAGTATTGCCATTACTAGTCTTAATATAACACCGATAAGATATCGTTATATTACAATTGCTACAGCCCACCTGGAGAGTATCATTTTATAGAAACATACAATTCCCTTTTGTGTGACAGGTAAAATAAAGCTATTTTGTCCTGTGATCTCACAGTCCCTGTGTCAAAAGGCAAATTTTCCCAAGTCTCATTTATCCCCAGAGGGACAGCGGACATTAACAGTCCTCCATATGCTGTTGGTATAGCTGTACAAACCCAGCAATTTGAAATGTTCATAGTCTCTGCATATACACGCTTCCTGGCTAGGTATGTGTTAAAAGTTAGATGCCAGTCTATAGATGTTTCATCACGTCTTCCCACTTTTACTTGTGTGGTTGAGTGTAGGAAAAACCACAACAAGAGGAAAATTGTCACAATTATAGTTAATAAATGTATACTCAACAAAATGATTATGCAACATCTCTGGGGTTGATTTGCATTTCTATTCGCTTTATTCTTGGCCATTTTGCCCTTGTTGTATATCAGTCACAAAGTTTTTATCAAGTTGAAAGTTCTTACCGGTTTGCAGTGTGTCAAATGGACCCAGGACGTCCTCTCAGCTACTCTGACTGCAGTAGGCATTGCCAACAGTACCTGGTACGGTCCTTCCCACTTTGGACTCGTCCAATTCTTCCTCTTCGTCACTTTTAGCCACACCCAAGTTCCTGGAGCCAAAACTGCTTCCACCGGTCTGGTCTGTTCCTTATCTGAAAAAGAGTTAAACTGCAAAACAGATTAATTTGTTAACAGTTTCCTCATATAACTAGCTAATGAACTGTCAGCCTCTTGCTCTGCAGACATGAGAGCTTTCCACTGAGGCACATAATATGCTCTCCCAAAACCATTTTGAAGGGAGTCAAACCCTTCACATTTGGAACCATTCTCATACTCAGCAGCGCTAAAGGCAAACAGTATATCCAACTCTTCTGGGTATCCTCAACTAACTTTGTTCTTCAGGACCCCATTGTACCTTTCCACCAGTCCTGCTGACTGTGGGTGGTAGGCACAATGGTTTTTCAAGGAGATTCTGAAAAATCTTCCAAGTTGCTGGATGGTCTGGTTAACAAAATGTGTGTCATTGTCACTATAAATCCTTTCTGGTATGCCAAATCTAGGGATTACTTCTTTTATCAGGGCTTTCGCTACTGTTGCTGCATCCGGATTTTTGGTTGGAAAAGCTTCTACCCATTTAGAAAACATATCTACAACGACTAGGCAATATTTTTTCCCTTCACACTTATTCAACTCTATGAAATCCATACAAATAGTATGGAATGGATATGGTGGTATAGGAAAACTTCCTTGTTTAGGTTTAAATGCCCTTTGTGCATGGTGCTTGTTACAAGTATGACAAGCTGCACAAAACTTTTTGGTATAATTTGTGAATCCATATGTTTGGAATATTCGGTTTACTAACTGTACCATCCCCCCTGTTGAGACATGGCACTGCCCATGGCTCAACAAAGCTGCATATCTAAATAAATTTGATGGCAATATCATTTTTTTTTCTCTTTGGAAATGTACAGTCCATTTTCGAGAATTGCACCTTGTTTTTCCCATTTTTGTTTTTCTGCTTTTGTAGTAAGCATCTGCATTGTTTTCAACATGTCTAAATCTAAAGTCTCAGAGGGTTGTAATTCCTCATTCAAAAGTAAAGTTTCTGAGTCTGAGGCCGCTTGCTTTGCAGCTGCATCAGCTCGCATTGCCTTTCAAAATCCTATCCTGTTGTTTTGTATGAGCTACACATTTGCAAATAGCTACTTTAGTAGGTAACTGGATAGATTCTAATAATTCCAAAATAAATTGCACATGATTAATTGGTTTTCCACTAGATGTTATCATTCCCCTATTTTTCCATTGTTGCGCAAATACATGTACTGAAGAGAAAGCATACTGACTGTCAGTATATATGTTTACACATTTGTCTTTTGCTAAAGTACATGCTCGTGTTAAAGCTATCAATTCTGCTGCTTGTGCAGACAAGTTATGTGGCAAGAGTTGGGCTTCTAAAATTTCAGTGTCTGTAACTACTGCATACCCCACTAAATTCTCCCATGTAGGGTCCCTTCTGCATGAGCCGTCCACGTAATATGTCACCTCAGCATTATCCAAGGGCATATCTGTGAGATCTTGTCTAGGCAAGGTTAACTGTTCAGTTTCCTGCAGGCAGCTGTGCAGTGTGCCATCCGCAGGAGTTGGGAGTAATGTTGATGGATTTAATGTCGTACATTGTTCAATTGTCATATGAGGTTGGCTCAGCAGTATAGTCATACATGAAAGATGTCTAGCAGGAGAGATATGCTACTTTTTCTTGCAGTAAAATTATTGTGACTGCATGAGGCACTGTCAATGTGAGAGGGTGGAATAATACCACTGAGGCCGAGGCCTGTACTGCCATTGCAGCTGCAACTACTGCTTGTACACAGTGAGGCAAAGATTGCACCACTGGGTCTAACTGTGATGAATAATAGGCTATGAGGCATTGCTTATCCCCATGTTGTTGCATCAGCACTGACATCATATATCCTTGCTTGCAATCTACGGTCTGAAAGAACCGTTTGTGATAATTTGGGAGTCCTAAAACTAATGAAGAAGCTATCAACTGCTTCGATCTGCAGAAAGCCATTTCTGCTTCGGTGTCCATTGTAATAAATCTTGTGCTGCCATTGGTGTTTTATATATCATCAGTTAGTGGAGCAGACTCCAAAGCATAGTTTGGTATCCAACTCCGAAAAAATTAGTTGTCCCCAAGAAGGACAACATTTCCTTCTTGGTTGTTGGTTTGGGTGCTTGTAAAATTGCTGTCTTTCTATCCTCGTCCAATATCCTACCTTCATTGGATATCACATATCCTAGGTATCTAACTTGCTTTTTCCAACGTTGTAACTTACTTTTGTTTACTTTGTGTCCTTGTGTTGCTAAGAATTTCAATAGCTATAGTATCTTCCCTGCATTGCTGCTGGGTGGGGGCTGCTAGCAAGATGTCATCTACGTATAGTAGAATTTGACTACCTCCTGGTGGGGTAAACCCTGCCAGGTTGCTAGCCATTTCTTGTGCAAATATTGTTGGGCTCTCACAATATCCCTGTGGTAGTCGATTATAGGTATACCTTTTACCCTGAAATGTAAATGCAAACCAGTATTGACTATCAGGATGTATAGGTATTGAAAAGAAAGCATTACTGATATCTACCACAGAGAAATGTTTCTGTTGTGATTTTAAATCATTTAACAACGTATGTGGATCTGGCACCGTGGGTGCTCTGGGTATCACTGCATTGTTTACAGCTTGTAAATCTTGAACCATCCGCCATTCCCCATTTGCTTTTTTAACAGGAAATAGGGGTGTATTACATGGTGAAT